>NC_067400.1:20538179-20758179 GCF_016432865.1 Antechinus flavipes
TTAGCAAACATTAGGGTACTCTATCCAGGTCACCTATTGTTTTCATTCCATTACTTTTTAAAAATTGTGACCCACATGTCATTTTATTATAAATGTCAAGATTCTATTCCCAAATGTACTCTTACAGACTTATAGGGTGAAGGTAAAAATGATTTGAATAAGGTTTTAGAATACTTGGAACTTAAATTTTGGGAGCTTTTCTCTTCTATATTTATCAGCATATAAAAATCAGTGTATCATATTGTCTTAATGTCTAGGATTTTTGAACTTTAAACATGAAAATGACATTTTCTTATTGGTGTGAAAAACCCCAGCACTGTTGATTCTTGACTGATTCCTCTTTCTTGGGCTTCCTTACTATTTGATTTTTTGTCAATTTTCTTTATAAAATGTTCCTTAATGTGAATATTCTTTGATCCATCAATGTTTCTGCTAGGCTTGTATCCTAAAGAGATCATAAAGGAGCAAAAGGGACCCACATGTGCAAAAATGTTTGAGGCAGCCCTTTTTTATAGCGGCAAGAAACTGGAACCTGAGTGGCTGCCCGTCAGTTGGAGAATAGCTGGATAAGCTATGGTATATGAAAGTTATGGAATATTATTGTTCTGTAAGAAACAACCAGCAGGATGATTTCAGAGAGGCCTGGAGAGACTTACATGAATGATGCTGAGTGAAATGAGCAGAACCAGGAGATCATTATACACGGCAAGAAGACTATACAATGATCAATTCTGATGGACGTGGCTCTCATCAAAAATGAGATGATTCAGACTAGTTCCAGTGGTCTTGTGACGAAGAGAGCCATCTGTGCCCAGAGAGAGCACTGTGGGAACTGAGTGTCGAATACAACATAGAATTTTCACACTTTTTGTTGTTATTTAATTGCATTTTATATTATTTCTCTTTTTTTCCCCTATTTTATCTGATTTTTCTTGTGAAAATATGTGTAGAAGAATTCCACATGTTTAATATATATTGGATCACTTGTTGTCTAGGGGAGGAGGTGGGGGAAAGGAGGGGAAAAAAGAACACAAGGATTTGTAAGGATGAATGTTAAAAATTATCCAGATACATATTTTGAAAATAAAAAATTTTAATTAAAAAAAATGTTCCTAAACCCACATTCTTTATGATTATAATGCTAGTCCAGTGTCTCAGAGCTTTTACCTAGATTATAGTAGTAGCCCCTTGATTATTTTCATTGGTTCTAATCTCTGATGCCTCCTTTGCCAGTTTTGCCCACATGCCGATTAATCTTTGGTGTGAATTGTAGCTTCCTTCAATGGTTATCCATGATCCAGGAATCACAGATCATTTCCTTTTGGACCATAGTCAGTAACTTGGTAATCAGAAGATCTAGGTTTCAAGGATCACACCAAATATTGAAAGCCAATATTGTACAGTAGAAAACAAGCCGAATTTCCAGTTAGATGATCTGGGCTCAAATCTTAGCTCTGCTAATTGCTTTCTTATGAACTTGGTCCATTTTGGGCCCAGTTGTTCATCACTAAAATGAGGATTTGGAATAGTTGACTCATACAATCTCTTTCAAATTCCAATCTTTGATTATAAAATCTATGTAATCCTGGACAAGCTAATTAATCTTGTAGAGACTGCTTTATCACTTGCAAAATTAGATCAGTAATGCTTATCTGCAAGTACAAAAAAAACCCAAAAAAAACAAAAAAAACAAAAAACAAAGGAAAGCATCTCAAAAACCATAATCAAAAACACATAATGTTAACGTACATTCATATAAACACATCTATCTATACATATACATCTGCCTTCAAAGGGCTTATAACCTAGTAGGAGACAATGTGATATATCCCAATAAATTGAATTCGATGCTTGGTAATGGTAACTTACATTTGTATAAGAATTTAAGATCTGGAATTAGGGCTTAATTCAGATGTTGCTATTGTTCAATTTTTCAGTCAAGATTGGCTCTTTGTGATCCCATTTGGTGTTTTCTTAGCAAAGATACTGAAGTGGTTGGCCATTTTTTTTTTCTCCAGCTCATTTCAGATGAGGAAACTGAGGCAAACAAGGTTAAATGACTTGCTCAGGATCCCATAGCTAGTAAATGTCTAAGGCTAGATTGGAATTCAGGAAGATGTACCATCTAGCTTGCCTCCAGGATTGGTTATAAGAGCCCTATTTGTCCAAAATTTTATGGTCTCCATTGTATAGATTGGTGAGCTGAGGATCTGAGAGATCAAGAAATTATCATTGAAATTAAATCAAAGGATTTAAATTTATTTCCTGATGGCAAGTCCACTAATTATTCTACAATGACAATCCATGATATAGGGGAAAAATGTGTACAGAAAATGAATCATTTCTTATAAATAGGGAAAGATGAGATCACGAAACATCTGTGGACTACCATTTGGAAAAGGCCTTAAAGACAGGTAGCTTTTTTTTTTGGCAGGTGAAAGGGAAATAAATCATTTCCAGGCAGTTGAGTAGTTTGCATTAATAAAAAATGCATATGGAAAAATGTATTTTTCAAATCTTTCAATTCTGAAAACTTGTTTTCAGACTTCAGATTTCAGAATATGGCCAGTGGTTTAGGTTGGCTTAGCGATGAAGAGAAGATGTGAGAGAGAACTTCAGAAAGGCATTTTGGGGCTATAGTATGAAGAGTTCTGATTTTCATCTGAATTATAAAAAGTATTTGTTATGTATATGTCTGAAAATTGAAGTTGACATTACAGAGGATAATTTTCAACAAAATGGATATTTTGTCCAATATCTGGGGGCAGGGATTGGTTTTAATTTTGTGTTCGCCTCCCCAGTGCCCAGTATAGTGACTGAAACAGAGTTTCTTGATTTGAACTAAATGAAGTTAAGGTTGAGGGAGATAAAGTGAGTTGCTTGGTGATGTCTAAGTAGTTGTGACAGCCTCAGTTCCTAGAGTCTTCGGGACAGCATCAATTTCACCACACTGTTCAACATTATGAAAATATAGATATAAGATATAGACATATGAAAATAATCCCGAAGTTCCCTTCTAGATTTTCAGAATCTGAATCAACTCCCTGAATGCTCAACTTTATCATAGTCTTCTCCAACATTCAGTTAATTGCAACATTTTCATGTACAGTCACTTAGGTTTTCATCAGTCACAATGACAATGAAAGAGGAAGAGAGGGAGAAAACAACAGCAACAACAACAACATTTAATGAACTTCAGTGGAATTTTAAATTATTTTCTCAAGCTGGAAACCGTGGATTCGAGGTTTGTGATCATTCTGCTTTGCCTTCTTTGGACACTTAACAGTTTAACTATTCCCTTCTTTAAAGATGTCACCCAGATTTAATCTGATGAAGTCAGAGGAGACTATCATGAAATATAATGATAGTTTACAAGATATACATCACCTTCCATAATAAAAATGTAATTGAAAAATTGTGTATAAATATATTTTTGAATCTGAATCCTATTTTCAGTTTATTTGCTTCTTTATTTTCAGATCTACTGTACCTTCCTTTTTGATATTCAATTGATGGTGACTTCTCTTTTCTCTGTTTCTTTTCTAGCCTTCTTGTAAATAATTAATTACCTACTGACTATTAAATGTTGCCGGGAAGCTCCTGTCTAAAGAAGCATGGCTATAATCATTTTTGTGAAGTCAAGAATCTTTTTTTCTTATGAGAATTATTACAATTTTCACTGTCTTCAGGTATATGTTTGTTTCTTATGCTGCTTGCTTCAAGGGAAGTATGCTTTTATTTTATTTTCCTGGGGCAAATGACCAGCTTGGTCTGATGCTCCCCTATGCCATTATTCTTTTCTGTTTTTATAAAATGTGTTAAGTGGTCTTATGCAAAGCTGGCATCTGTCCCCCCTCAAGCACTACTAAGGAAAGTAACATTTACCAGAATTTCCTTTTTGTTGTTGTTGTTAAGTCAGCCCATAATTCAAAACACATGATTGAGACCAAGTAAATTTTTGGAAATCAGCTTTTGGAAATGTAATTCTTAGAAATTAATCATGAAAAACATTATCAGTCTATATATCAGGACAGGAAGCATGGACCATAGATCAATGTTTCTCAATTGGGGGAAAATATTAGCAAATCTATTGAAGAATTTAAAAAAAAATCACTGTGATAAAAAGTCATTATTTCATATAATTATTTTAGCATAAATATTTTGCAGAAAAGCTCTATTGTACAACTAGTTTAGTGCCATGAAAAGAGAAATGAATTTGCATATGGAAGACCGCAATCCCAAATTGCAATGCTCTATGACCTTGGGCCAAATCATTTCATCTCTCATATTCCTCCTCCATAAAAGGAAGATTTTAGAAACTTTTAGTGGAAACCAGACCCTTCCCTCTCCCCAGTTCAAATCCTACCTCCAGTTCTTCCCCTAATTAGTCATTCAGGTCCCTGGACCTATCTCTTTGAATGCAGAATAAAGGTAAGACACTTTACATATGTTATCTTATTTGATCTCTCAATGACTTATGTATTGTAAGCTATCATTATTATTTTTTTACGTCAGAGTAAATTGAAGTTTATACATCATTTGATGTATATTTGATGTATAAACTGGCTTGACCAGAGTTATACGATTAAGTGTATGAGGCAGCATTTGAACTCAGCTCTTCCTGATTCCAAATACAATCCTGTATTCATTGAACTGCCTGGATGACTAAATGATCTTGAAGTCCCTTTCCAGTTTTCAATCCACAGTCATTTGATCCTATGGCTAAAAGACTTCACTAACTAAATCAATGTTCATATTAAATTCAAATGAATTTGAAAATTTCAAATCAATGACTTATTACATATGTATTATGTTCTTGCCACTTGGTACCAAGTATACATTTATTTTTAAATGACAAACCTTGAGAATGTGTTTCATAAGAGTTTCCAACCATGAATACTAATTGTTTCTTTACTAAAGATTGTCAAAGTTTATATGACAACAATATTTATTAAGAGTATCTGATAAAAAAAAAAAAAAAGTAGGATCTCAGAGTAGCTGAAATAGTCCTTTACTCCCTGAGTTTTTTTTTTTTTTTTTTCCCCTTAAAGTTCCTCATGGAGACTCATCCTAATTCAGAAGAGTAGCCTTGGAAATGTGAGAGTTTCAGTATGTTAAAAGGAACACTTGCCTGGATTGTTTTTTATCATTTAAATGCTTAACGCCTTATCAGAAGAATAATCTCTCAGGTAATTATCAAACAAGGTCACTGTGACTCAGCCCAGGGGGCTCTGAATCCTCCCTCTCCCCTATTTTTAAATTGTAGCTTTTATTTTTTTAAATCTCATTTTTAAAAAAATTCTAATTATAGCTTTTTATTTTCAAAATATCTGCAAAGATAGCTTTTAACATTCACCCTTGCAAAAGCTTGTAGTCCACATTTTTCTTTCTCCCTTCTTCTCACCCTCCTCCATAAGGCACCTAATAATCCAATACAGGTTAAACATGTACTTCTTCAAAACATATTTCCACATTTATCATGCTGCGCAAGAAAAATCAAATGAAAATGGGGAAAAATGAAAAAGAAAAAAAAAATCATGCAAACAACAACAAAAAGGGTGCAAATACTATGTTGTGGTTCACATTCAGTCCCCATAGTCCTGTTTCTGAGTGCAGATGGTTCTCTCCATCACAAGTCTATTGGAACTGCCCTGAATCACCTTGCTGCTGAAAAGAACCATTTCCATCAGAATTGATCATCATATAATCCTGTTGTTGCTGTGTACAATGTTCCCTTGGTTCTATTCAGTTCATACAATGTCAATTCATGTAAGTCTCTCCAGGCCTTTCTTGCTGATGATTTCTTACAGAACATAAATTATAACTCATATAAATATCTACTGTATCAAATTTTCTAGGAATCCTACTTTGTTTTGATTCTATGAAAATATTTGGGACTTAGTGGGGGGGGGCGTTTCTTTCTTCAAAGAGCTCATAAACGAATTGATTACAAATTCAGACTCATGGTACCTGGGTTAGGTAAAGCATCTTACAAAATGATTAGTACCAAGTTTTCAACTATAACCACTATAGTGCTAAATGAAAGGATGGCATTAATGGAACAGATGACAATGCATAATTAATGAAAGTAATGAAAAAGTAATTAGTCACAAAACTGGAACAACCAATAGTACTTAGAGATGAAAATAAAGCAGGCCATAAAAGTAATCTGGTCATAAACAAAAGGTGGAAATAAGTAATGATAGCACTTGGAAGCAATTGAGTGATAAATGGTGATAACTCAATGATTTGCCTTAAACTAGAGAATAAATTTTGTCAGTATAATAGAAACAAATAAATTTTACCACAAACTGGAAAGAAAACAAAGGATTAAGAAAAGTTAAATACAATTTGTATCATAGACTTTAGAACTCAAAGGCATCTTAGAAATGATGTAATGACCAAATCCCTCATATTACCAACAAAAAACAAAAACAACAACAACAACAAAAAAAAAAAAAACAAGAGCTGAAGGGATTAAATGATTTCTATAAAGTATAATGAAAAATAAGAAACAAAGTGGAAAGTCATTCTCAGGTCTACTAGCGCTAGATCTAGCCCTTTATGCAGAGTGCCATACTGCTTTGTGTATAAGAGTCATTCAAGGGTAGCTGGAAAATAATACAACTTTTGCCCAAAGCAGTCTCTCTTCTGAAGGTGAGCGATAAAAGGATCATAAATGTATGCTTGTATATCTCTATTAGTAGGATGTAATTCAATTCATTTCAACAAGCATATATAAAACCACTAAATGGTAGCCATTTGTGTTACAAAGGAAAAAATAGGTCCTAAGGGAATTGAACATGTCCACAATTATGGAAATGTAAAATATATGCAAAACAAATTTAAAGCAATTTTTGTGGCAGATGGGGGAGGGAGAGGATGTAACAACTATGGAAAATGACCCAAGGGTTTAGTAAGAACCTCTTGAGCTGAGTTTTAATAATTTAGGGATCCAAGAGGTTAGGGAAGAGAATGGAAACAATGGTAGGCATAAAAGGCAATGTGTGGCAAAGTACAGCCTGGAGAGGGAGTGTCATACATGAGTAATGATAAGTAGGCCATTTTAATGGGAAAAAAAAAATGAGTATATAAGAGGGAGGAGAATGCAATCATCTTATAATTGTAGGTTTAATGTATGGAGAAGGGTTTTAAAACATATCAATTTGCTCAACAACCCATTTTTAATAAGAATTTTATTTTGCTTTGGAAATTACATGTTGAATTCATATTCATAAAAAGAGGAGGAGATTCTACATAATAGAGATGTCAAATTCTATATATGAGTCCTTTTATTTTCCCTACTATATAAAGAGAAATCATTATTTGACCACTTAGTAAATAAATATTTATTAAGTGTCTACTCCATGGCAACCCCTGTGTTAAACACTGGGGATTAAAACAAACAAAAAACAACCACAGCAAAAACAATCGGCAAAGGACAATCCTGCCCTCAAGGATCTCACAATCTTATTCGGAGAGACAAATATATATATAAACAGGATAAATATAGAAAAAAATTAGGAGAAGGAAGATATCAGAAATAAGAGGGGTTGGAGAAATCTTCCTGTAGATCAAGGGTGGGAACGTGTGGGCCATGGGCCATATAAGGCCCACAGAATCATTTGCTCTGGCTCTTCCAAGGCAACCACTATTCCAGCTATCACAACTGAGATGAGCTAATTAAATATTTGATCAGGCTATCTTTAATTTTTGTGACCTATGTATGATATTATAAATCTCCAAATGATCCTTTGCAGAAAAAAAATTTCCCCAATTCTGTGCTGGAGACTTAATGACAGTTACCCTTCAATACCTCATTTCCAGTCTCTCATCACCTACTCCAGTCTTTATTCTATCTCATATGTTTCCAGTGGCGCAATCGGTTAGCGCATGGTACTTATACAGTCTTTATTCTATCTCCTTATTTGCACCAATTAAGAGAACCCAAAAACTTATGTGTCCATGCACAACTTCCTTTGTTTATAAAACACTGTATTTGTGACTACATTTTCCAGAAGTTCATATGATTTTCCTTTGAAAAATAATTCAGAAAATTCAAATGACAAGTTTCATTTGGAAGAATTATTTCATATAATCCAAAGATGAAGAAATTAACTTAGAGAAATTGTCACAAGGAATTACCAGTAGAATTGGGAAGGATTGGAAGCTAGGTCTCTGGGAAGGTATAACAGTGGGTTAAAGAGAGAAGAACAGGTGAGGCTCTAGAGATGTTTAAAAGACCTCTCAGTTCTTCTCTCAATAATGTACTCTTATTTACAATGCCATTTTTGTTGCAAAATAAAACTTTGGAGTCTATCATTGACCTGTTTCCTTGGTCAATCTGTTCATAGTACAGGTGTAGAATCAGAAATTGAGATACTTTTGTCCAACCCTTTCATTTTACAATTGGGGAAACTGAGGCACAGAGAGGTTAAGTGATTTGCTCAAAGTAAAACACATTCTGGAGACAGGATTCACAGCCGGGTCCTCTGACTCTAGATCCAGCATTATAGCCAATGCGTCATAGTAGTTCACCTCTATTCCTGATTTTCCAATCCAAGGCTCTTTATACCTTTCCAGGGGTGGGGAACATCAGCCCATTGGCCCTATAAGGCCCACAAAATCATTTGATCTGACCCTGACAAGGCAACCACAAGCAAATCCCACTGTCTGAGGTCTTTAAGTTAATAATTTTGTATGGACCACAAATAGTGATGTAAATATAAGACCCTTGGAAGAAAAGTTTCCCCACTCCTGCAAAGTGATAAATTTTTGGTTGTATCTTAAAGATAGGGAAGTAGGTGAAAGTAGGTGAAGTAGTAGAAAGATGGGGTAGGGATGAGGAGGGAGATAATTCTAGGATAAGAGACAGACCAAAAAAATGCCCAGATCTAAGAGAGAAAGTACCTTGTTCATGGAACAGCTAGGAGTACAATGTTGCTGGATTGAAGAGTGAGTATTAAGGTATAAGAAGATTGAGGAGGTGGGAGGACTAGGATAGAGACTAGCAGACATTTGATTGACAAAGAAAATATTTTGGATTTGATTCTGGATGCAATAGAAAGCTGGTAGAGTTTATTGACTGGGGGGCTATTATGTTGCACCTGCATTTTATGAAAATCACTTTGTTAGTGGAATGATTGATGGAATAGAATGGTTAGATGAGTCAGGCAGACCCATCAGAAGGTTATTACAAAAGTTCAAATATGAGGTGATGATGGTCTGTACCGGGTTATTGTTAGTGCCACAGGTAGAAACGGGTCATATTGATTGGTTGTGAAGGGTGGAGAGAGAGAGAGATAAATAGGAATCAAAGAAATTGCCTAGACTTCAAGCTTAGAAAACACAGAAGATGCTATTCCCCTGTCCAGAAATAGGGAAGGTGGAATTAGAGAAAGGTCTAGAGGAAAAGACAATGAGTTCTGGCTACTGGATGTCCCACTCAAGATATCTGAAAGGAAATTGGAAATGAAAGATTGGAGAGTAGCAGAGAGGTTAGGGCAGGATATGGAAATTTGAGAGTCATTCCCGTAGAGATGATAATTAGATTCATGAGAGCTAATGAAATCACCAAGTAATGTAGGAAGAGAGAAAAGTCCCAGGATGAAACTCCATTGGACACCTAGAGTTAGATGTTTTAACCTCCATAAAAAATACAGTAAAAGAACTGAATTGTAGGTAGGAGGAGAAGCAAGAGAACGGCTATCCCAGAAACTCTAGAAAATGTGAAGGAGGAAAGGGTGATCAATAATGTCAAAGACTGCAGAGGTTCAGAATGAAGACTGAGAAAAAAAGCCTTTGATTTTGTCAATTAGGAAGTCATTGACAACTTTGTAGAGCAGTTTCATTGTAAAGATAAAGTTAGAAGATAATGAATGGAGAAAAAGTAATGGCATCTATTATAGATGACCATTTCAAGAAATTTAAGTACATGCCAGATGAGATGGAGAAAGATAGTTGGCAGGGATGGAAGGACAAAGCAAGAATTTTTTGAAGATGGAGAAGCCATGGCCATATTTGTAAGCTGTAGGAAATGAGACCATCTCTTGAATCATCACACCTTGTCATGGAGGAGGGCTTGTGTAGCTTGATGAAACGATGAGCTCTGTTGGACAGATCATGGTGGGGAGTTCTTAAAGGTGATTCACTGGAGAATGAAATGGCAAACTATCTTTGTCAGGAAAATCCCTCAAACAGCATTAAAATAACAAACAATAAAACATTGGAAGATGAGCCCTTCAGGTTGGAAGGAATACAACACACTACTGTGAAAGAGCAGAGAACAATGATGAGTAGCCCTCACACTAATTATATATTTGGATCAAAGCTGAAAAGAAATTCAACTGTGGGTATGTCTAATGATGAAAGGAAAATCTGCTGCTGTAAAGATAAATATTGTATAGCAATCTGAAATATAAGATCTATGAACCAAGATAAGATGGATGTGATCAAACAGAGGATACAAAAATAGGTATCACCACTTGGAGTGTTAGTAAACTTAACTGAAGAGGAATGGGTGGATTTAATTAAGGTGATCATTGCATACTATTATAGACCAGAATCCCTTAGAAGTTGGGCAATTCTCATCATCAAAAAAAAAAAAAAAAAAAAAAGAAAGAAAGAAAGAAAGAATGAGAAAAGGAGACCAAGTTGCCAACATTTGCTGGATAATGGAGAAAGCAAGAGAGTTCTAGAGAGAGAAATAAAAAGAAAAAAATGTTCTGCTTAAATAACTACACTAAAAAAGCCTTTGGACTGTGTGGATTGCAAAAAAAAAATAAATGTCAATTCTTCAAAGAGAAGGGAGTACTAGGTTATCTTACTTTCTTACTGAGGGACGTGTATGCAAACTAAGAAGAAATAATTATAACCAAACATGAAACAACTGACAGTTTTAAGATTGGGAAGGAATGTAAAAAGACCGTATATTGTCACATTATTTATTTAACTTAAATGCAGAGTATATCATTTGAAACCCCAGTCTGGATGACTCAAAAGCAGGAATGAAGGTTGTCAGGAGGATGAACAAAAATCTCAGGTACAGATGATATGAATGTGATGGCAGAAAGTGAAGAATTAAGAAATCTCATGAAAAGAGTGAAAGAGAAGAGTATAAAAGCTGGATTTGAAGCTTGATTAAACACACACACACACACACACACACACACACACACACACACACACACACCCCACAACTGTTTCCATCACTTCCTGGCAGATAAAGGGAAAAGAACTGGAAGAAGTGTCAGATTTTACATTCTTGGGTTCAAAGATCACTGCAGAAGGTTGTTGCAATCATGAAATTATAATATGCTGGCTGCTTAGAAGGAAAGCTAATGCAAATCTGGATGCCTACTAAAATACTAAATACTTCTAAAATAGTAGTCATAATGGCTATGGGAGTTATAAGGAAAGCTGAGAGCTACAGAGCTGATGCTTTTGCATCATAGTGCTGAGAAAACATTTTAGAGTCTTTTGCACAGCAAGGTCATCAAATCAATACTAAATACTAAAAGAAATTAATTGAGACTATTCATTAGAAGCATAAATACTGAAATGGAAACTAAAGCACTTTGACCACATAATTAAAAGATGGGTTCAGTAGAAAATACCCTGATGATGGGAAAGATTAAAGGCAACAGAAGAAGGAGATGACAGAGAATGAGATGAATAGATTGGGACATGGAAGCAAAGAACATGACGTTGGACAGATCATGGGAAACGGTGAAGGATATAAAGATATGGTAAATTTTAGCCCATGGAGTCATGTAGAGTCAAACATGATTGAATGACTGAACAATAACAAAAAGGGAATAAGTCAGCAGACAGGGAGAGATTGAAAATAAATTATAGAGTGGGAAAGATAGAGGAGGGAGGAAGGTAGAGAAATAGGAGTGTTTGAAGAAGTAGAGGGATTTGTGTAACTAAGTAAGTAAAGCTGCTTAATCATGAGAGACAAAGGGGAGAGGAGGTGATCATGACAGTAAATGTTTGAGCTGGAAAAGAAAGAAGAAAAGGGAACTCATGGTGAATAAGTTCATTTTTTTTCCTGTAAAATATAAGACAAAGTTTTCACTAAGAGGATATTTCATTTTGGTGTTTTTAAATTAAAATGAAATTGATAAAATATTAAATAGAGTTTTAATAATCAATGGCTTATCAATGACACAGAAGAGAGCTAAAGGAACTTCTTAGGTAAGGGAATAAAATATATAGCTCTCTTCTTTAATAATATTAATTCTACTACTTTATGGAAGTTGTATAAGAGAGAGAAAACTTAAATGTAGGGAGACCGATTAAGGACCTATTGCAATAGTTCAGTCAAGAGGTGATGAGAATCTGAATTAACATAGGACAATTTGACACGAATAAAGAGTGAGACTAATGGAAAGGTTGCTCTAGACATAGAAATTTCAGGTTTGATAATTTATTTAATATGAAATGTAAGTGAAAGTGAAGAGCTGAGAATGATTTCTAGGCTTAGGAAGTAAATGACTGCAAGAGTGGTAGTACTCTAGAAAGAAATAAAGAATTTAGGAGGAGCACTGAATTCAGGAGAAAGATAATGAGTTCCTTTTTGGACATTTTACTTTTGAGGTGCCTAAGGCAATCTGTAGAAGTACTCCCAAGGCAGACTAAAAGTAAAGAGTGGAGGAAGAGCTGATCAAAACTTCATCCTTCTTTGATAGCTGTTTATTGAATGTCATTTTTTAAAATAGCTCTTCAAATATCAGTTGTTTTTAATCAATTAATTGACATATAATTTGATATTTATATCTTGTTAAACACAAATTTAGCACCTGTATATATTTTGAAGGTTAATACATTCATATGAAAGCAATTACAATTTTAGTATTATACAGTTCTCAGTTAATGACTTGGCATTAAGATTAATCTGTTGCATACATTTGAAATGAAATTTTTGAGTACATTGTCATTACTTATTTACTTTTGAGCTTATATATTTTATAGAAATCTTAATAACACATGGCCATTGCTTCTGGACATATTCATGTATAAAACCCACAAAAACATGAATATAATTTTCTGACTGACTAGAGGAACAAGCAAATTGAGACTTAAAATTGACCTTTCCAATTGGAAATTGGATTGGAAAAGCCTCAGTTTAGAATCCTCCAAACCCAAAACACTAAAAATCATAAATATATTATTTTGAAACATTTAAAGGTATACTGCAGCAAGTGGTGAGAGCAGATTAATGTTAAAAACTAGTTTTAGGAATTGAGCTGCATACTTTTGCATTGTTGTTGATTCAAAATAAAATATATGTTAGGATTCAAAGACTCCTCATCATCTTCCAACTATACCTTCTCTAATCTCAAGGTACCTTTTGTGATGATGGAAACGTTTTCCAAGAATGAAGAGGGTAGAGATAGTCCTGATGGAAAGAGACTGTTCATGGAAGATTTTTGCTCCCTCCTAAATGGATAAAGTGACCAGAACTTAGTCCAAAGTAGCCTCTTACTGAAAAAAAAATCCCCCTCTCCATAAATACCCAAAGACAGCTGTAGTGGAAAAGTCTATGGCCTATTTTAGGAACAAATGAATAAATATGAATTTGTGTATTGGCATATATGTATGTGTATAGTGTCTGCAAATCCTAAAGTGTTTTATAAATGATAAGATAATGATGATAAAGTTGAAGAAGACAAAGAAGAAAATGGATTAGCTTTAGTAAGAAAACTGTAAAACTAGATAGACCCATCAAAGGAATGGGTTGACGAACCAATTTAATCATTCTCAATAAAGTCTTGAACTGTGACACAATCAGACTTCTAGGCAATGACATTCTCTAAATTTGCTTGGATCCATCTACCAAAATTTACTTCTGTATTTCCTACCTGTTGGAGCTAGCATCCTACGTCAGCCCTCATGCCTTTAACGAGTCAGTTAAGTCCAAATAGTCCAAAAGGAATCTATTGTCCATTACTTCATGTGCCAGGAATCCAATAATTCCTGCAAGCTTTGAAGTCCTGCAATAGTCTCATTAACAATTTTTCATCTCAAGGAATCTAATGATTCCTGTTAGTTTTCAAGTCCTGCAACAGTCTCATCTTGTGTTAAGGAATCTAATGATTCCTGCAGATTTTGTTCTTAGCTCTTCTCCTTTGTTTTGAGGTTTTTCTCTTTTTCTGTCTCTCTCCAAGTGCTCGTTGCCACCCATCTGATTCCTTCTCCATCTGTAGAGATACACGCAAACCCTCTCTCCCAAGCAGTTAACCTATCTAGTCCCTTCGATTTCCACTTTATCTCCACATCACCTGGCAATTACATTGGAGCTGCTCACATTGGACGCTGTCCTTCTGTTGGTTTAAAAAAAAACCTGTGTTCTCCCCAATTATAATCCCTTTCTTGCACCTGATGGCTTTTTTCCTAAATGATTACATCAGAGTCCTGACCTTTTAAAGACTCTCTGGATATAACCTCAGCTGCCATCACGCCCCACCTGTCTTTTGTATGATATCTTGGGGCTGGGCCCTGCCTCTCATTTCCCCAGGTCAATCTACATTCTGAGGTCCAGTGAAAGCCTTAGTTGCATTTTAGACATAGGAGTTTAGGTCTTCTCTCACCCTATGTTCTCACTCTATCTCCATATCTCTATTGGCCTCTCAGATGTCCATTTTTTCCACACTAAAAACATCTATGAGTCTCTCTAGAAGTCCCTTGCCAAGAGGGACCCTGTCTTCCCATGTTCATCATAGTCTGGGTATAATATGCATTTGTGCCCACTGTGGCACAGCGTCTTATGATCTCTAAAGGAGCATCTTTGTTTAGTCCCCATATAATTCTTCTGCAAACCTCATTAGCATTTTCCTTACCCAGTCTTCTGATCATTATTTCTGTAGCTGCATTTTCTCCAATAGTTCTTGTGACAGCTGTTTGCAAACATGCCAAAAAATCTGCAAAGGGTTCATTGGGACCTTGCTCTATTTTTGTGAAGGCTTCCCCTCGATCTTTTCCTGGGAGGGAACCCCAAGCTTTTATTGCAGCAGTAGCAATTTGTTCATAGGCTCTCATGGAGTAATTAATTTGTGCTGAATTCTCTGCATACTGACCTTCACTTGCTAATTGGTCAAAGGTGATTTGTACATTAACTCCTATTTGCCTATTTTGTTGGGCTTGTATTCTGCGTAATTCATTATACTTCGAAAGCCACAACAAGTTTTGTCCAGATTCTGAACATGTCCTTGCTATGGATTTCCAATCACTGGGGGTTAAAATTTCATAAGTCAAACTCTCTAGTAACATCTTAACATAAAACAATGTAGCCCCATAAAGAGTGCAGCCTTTTTTCAAATCCTTGATTTTTTCCAAATCAAAAGAAGTGTATCTTCTTCTTTGTTGACCTGAAGAATCAAGCTCTTCAATCACAGGGTATGCATTTATTAAATCAGATATATCCTCTCCTTTTTTAGTCTTAATCAGTGCCTTTTGTAATCTTGTTATAGGCTGCTTCATAGGTGGTGCTGACTGTGTCACTGGCTCTCCCCCTCCTCCTTCTCCTTCCATCCATGAAGGGTTAATTGAAGGAAGTAGATCAGGGGATGGGGAATGCTCCTCCTGTGAAGTATCATACTCAGAATTGTACTTAACTCCATTCTTATCTGATTCTTCATCCTTTTCACCTAGTTTATTTGTATCCTCCCCCTCCTGCTCCTTCTTCTTTTTTCTTATTCTAACACTTATATAATTTCTAAAAGCCAGGTGCATTAAATTATATGTATAAAGTGTTTCTTTGGAAATTGAATCAGGTCCATAATCATTGTAGTATTGACATAGTTGCTCTCCTACTAATTTTCACTTATCTGGATTCAACTCTTTTTCCTTAGAGAACCAAGGAGATGTGTACTATACTGTTTCTAAAAGTTCAATGATCTGCTCCCAAGTTACAATCAAACCTTGATTTTTTTATCAGTCTGACCAAGCTTTCAACATATTTTCCTTTTGGGAGAGAAATCTCTTTTCTAAACATTTGTTCCATTTTAGCTGAAGTACTATTTTAGCCCTTTAACAAAGTTTCCTTGTCTATTTTTGTACTCACCCTAATTTCTGGGCACAGATGAAGGTTCTTGGCCCCACATTGGGTGCCAAAATGTAATATTCTTTTCTAAAATGTAATATTCTCTTGTTGGGGTTTTCTTGGGGTCTCTGAAGGCAGCCTTCCTTTCAGTTCAGTAATCACCACAAGTACAGCCAGGTGTTAAAGTCCAAATCCTTTATTGTCTCCTTCAAAGACTTGTCTCCTTTCCTGGGGCCCAGTTAGCTTTCTTATAGGCCAGATCCTTTATTATCTCCTTCCTGGGGCTGGGGAGCTTTCTGGAGAGCCTTTCCTTCTGGCCTTGGTCTTAGTGGGGGAAGTACAGGAGTTCAGGACAGCCTCCAAGAAGATCAAAGATCGAATTGAATTTCTCCCCTTGGTTCTGAGAGCTTAAGCTCCTGCTGTCAGTCCTTTGCTTTCTTTCTAAATCTCCCTGGCTGAGGCTTCTAGCTTATATGCCCCACACTGAGTACAAACCAATCATTTATCACTAGGAAATCATTATTTGTTGTAGGATTAAATCAATGCTAAACTAGATTTAACCATTGTTTCCTCAATTCCACTTAGTACCTTGTTTCAAATTCTAGTCCATAACGTCTCCTTGTAAGATTAAATCAATCATACTGCACCATGCTAAATTATATAATTATTCTCTCTCTCAATTCCACTGACTTAGTACCTTGTAAGAATCCTTTGTTTCAAGTTCAGAGTTCTGACCCATAACACAAAACCCTTTCCTTTCATTGAAGAGGTGGGTAACTACAGATATGGAACACTGCATAATGTGAAAATTAACTGTTTCACTTGGTTTTAGTTGTTTTTACTACATTCCCCCTTCCTCCCAGCCTAGCTCCTTTCTTCTTTGTTTGCCATTTCTTTATCTTTAATTGGGTTCTTTAGGAAAAGACTGAGGTAGAATATATTTGAAAATCTAAATTCAAATGTTTTCACTTTTTGAAAGAACACGTTTTCTGCGAAGAGCCTTTTATAAAATGTAAATGTATTGCTGAGAAAGAATATAGGAATGTCAGAAACTTTAGATTTGAAGGGATTTCAAGAGCTAACTAGTCTAAAACAGATTTAAAGGGATTTCCTACATAATTTAGGTGACATTGGTATATGGAGCCCTTGACTGAAGAACTCAAAATATGGAGAACCCACTTTATACTAAGCCAAAGTATTCTACTTCTCTTTACAGATTCTCAGACTCAACATTAAACCTAAATGTGTCTTTTTATACCCTCTAACTATTGTTACTGGTTTTGTTCTTTGGGAACTTTTTTCTCCTTGAAAACCCTTTAAATTATTGAAAATGCTTAACAAGTCTCTCCTAATTCTCTTCTTGAGGCAAATCATTCCCAGTTCATTCATCTGATTTTCATATACCATTGATTTGCAACCTACAACAGCACAACTTCACTCTTTTGGGATATGTACTATTGAGAGGATTTTCAAGGTGACTCTTCAATTTTCTGCCAATCTTATTTCTTCCATTACAGTAGAAACTCCATGACACAGACCATTTCTAAATTTTCATTTTAATGCTCCCATGAATCCTAGTGATGTTTAATATAGTTTTTGTTAGTGTTGTTTATTTGTTTGTTTTTTTGTTTTGTTTTGTTTTGGTGAGACATTTGGGATTAAGTGAAGCTGGGTTTGAATTTAGGTCCTAATGACTCCAGATCCTGCACCTAATTTGTGGCTGTTTGACTTCAATTACTTTGTATTGATCAAGCATCTCTAAATGGAGGGGAAGAGAAAGAGAGAGAGAGAGAGAGAGAGAGAGAGAGAGAGAGAGAGAGAGACAGAGACAGAGAGAAGAGACAGAGAGGGAAGAGAGAGAAACAAAGACAGAGACAGAGAGACAAAAAGAGAAGAGAGAGAAGAGACAAAGAGAGATAGAGAGGGAAGAGAGACAGAGAGAGAGAGAGACAGAGAGAGAGACAGAGAGAGAGAGAGAGACAGAGACAGAGACAGAGAGAGACAGAGAGAGAGACAAAGACAGAGACAGAGAGAGACAAAAAGAGAAGAGAGAGAAGAGACAAAGAGAGACAGAGAGGGAAGAGAGACAGAGAGAGAGAGAGAGAGAGAGAGAGAGAGAGAGACAGAGACAGAGAGAGAGAGAGAGAGAGAGAGAGAGAGAGAGAGAGAGAGAGAGAGAGAGAAACAAGTACAGTTTAGGCCACCTGAAAAGTTTGATGTCATATGCTATTCTGCATTAGCATTACCAAGACCTCCATTTATCCCCATCAATTTGAAATATCCATCACTCATTCACATAACTGAAATAAATGCATCAATAATACCATGGTTCTCTTTCAGACATGCAGGGGGTTCCTAAACATCATCACGTAATTCATATGTAAAATTATATGCTTTTTAAACCATCACCATAGCAAAACAAAAACAAACAATAATAAAAAAAATTTAAACCTGGAAATTTAAAGTTGTCATACAACACATATAGGATGTGAAATGTGTTTTTCTGACATGAAACCTATTGTATATATTAAACCTACTAAATCATATACCAAATTAATAATAATCACACACACACACACACACACACACACACACATATATATATACACCCACACATATCCACATCTATCTATATCTATATGTGTATGCATACTTACACACACATAAAGATGTAAGGCAGCGTTGGAGAGCTCATAGTTATTTTTAACTTCCTCTTATGACAGAATGCCATAAACTCTATTATAGTAAGTTATAACTTCTCTTCAATTTTGTCAACAATTGCTGATAGCCATGTCAGTCTGAAGAATCTCCACTCTTATCTTGGCTTGTCTGAAACTATCTTGAAGTTCATCATTTTCAATTTCATAATGTATGATAGCCCAAAGGAATAGCACTTTCTATCCTCAAGTATTTTGATTGTGCTGATTTTTTTTAAAAAGTACTTTATCTACACAGTAGGGTGAATATTCTATAATCCACATGTATATGAAAAGACTTTATATGGAGCATTAAAAATGATCCTGGCTAATAGAATCAATCAATATTAAATGAAATATCATGTGTAAAATGTACATTTAACTTTAAAACTGCCAGTTTTTTAGAGATAAAAATTGAGGTAATATTCTATTTTGACAGTACTGGGCATTTATCTGCCTTAATTTGGGTGCTCAAAAGAGATTCTTTTGAGATCTTCTCCAGGTCTATAATCCTGGCAACCACTGTTCTCAAAATTTTTTCCACTCTTTCTATTATGTGAGATAATGAGATATAATAAGATTTTTATACTTAGACATCTGTTCTTTTAAGAAAATTAGGAAATAACTATGGATTAATTGAATTGCAACCCCCTCCTACATCATGCCCGTATTTCTATACTTTTCTCTTACAATCGCATACATACACAAACACATACCTCTTTATTGTTTATAAGGCTCTTAAATATGGTGTTACACTCTATAGGGACCCCAATCATTGTATTTTCTTGACAATTCCCTTCTTTATGATATCTAGTCCAACCTCAATCTGAGTTCAGGAATCTCATTTATCATGGCATGTGATTAGTCACAGTATCATAGAGTTTCTACACTTTCCATAGCTTTCTTCAGTTGCAGAATAATAAGACTTTAGTTTATGGTATTGATAATGTAACTACTGATTATACTAGAATACTGCGAAACTTCTGGAAGCCATTCCCATTTTGGGTCACATATGTGGCCATCTAGTTATGTTTATGGGTTCAAACTAAATAGCACTTCCATGTTTTTTTTTGTTGTTGTTCTTGTTGTTGTTTTTTGTTTTTTAGAATCACAGGATTTAGAACAATAAGGGACCTAACATAATAATATTAAAAATATTATTTTTCAGGAAATTGAAGCCCCTGGTGATTACAATATGTCCCGGGTGATGAAGATGTTACACCACAAAAAGGAAATTCAAATTTATTTCTTCTGATTCTAGAGTCATGGATTTTTTCATTTTGCCATGTAATGTTGCTGTTGTCCATCCTTTGCTTTTGAAGTAGACCAATGACATGATGGTAATGTCTAGACTTAGGGATGGATTGGATTTAAGTGAACAGAGCCACAAAAAGTCACCAGCCTCACTATCTCGTTCAGTCATTCTCAGTCTTTCTAAGTGACAGGTAGACACCAAAATAAATAAGCAGTTCTGAAAAGAAATGGGGAAGCCCTCTTATCAGAGAGAGAGTTTTCCTTCAATACCCCATACACCCAATGGTATTGATAAACACACTGAAGCTTCAAAATATATTTGTAGCATTTGCAGATTGTGTGAATTTTATAAGGATTTGTCATTCTTAAAATATTTTGATATTTATATTATATTCTCTCTGCTAATACCCCAAAGGATTTAAGTCTCTCCATGTTTTCCCCTTTATTTATGTATCATGGAAGAATAATAAATGCTTCTTATTGTTGTCTCTTTACCGTCAAATCTTTCATTCTGATTTGCTCACATCGGAGGTAGAAGAAGAGCCTTCATGGGGAATATCTCTCTTCTCTTTTTTCCTATGAGCCTTTCAGATAAATTTGAAAGTTTCAAAGTGTTATTTCCTCCAAATAAGTCCTCCAATGTTTTAGGCAGTTTTTTTTTTTTCACTTGAAATTAAAAGAAGATTCCTGTGGAAAAATAGATGAAAAAGAAATCCAAAGATGGAAGTCATGCATGGCATGTTGATTTTTGGATGCAATTTTTAATGATCAGAAAAAAAATATCATTTCAGAGATATTTATAATTTATAAATCAAATGTGCCAGTCATGTGAAAGGGAAAACAATATAATAGAATACAATAATATAATATAATATATTTTAAAACAATACAAAATTTTAACATAATGTAATGCAATTTAATTCAATTTGTATTAAATACCTACTATGTGTTATTTGCTATGCTAAGATCTGGGGATGCAAATAATAAGAAAAGAAAGATACTTCCTGCTTTTAAGGAGGTTATAATATCATGATTCAATGGGGGAAGACAACACATAAAAAGAAACTGAAGTCAGGATTGGGATAGAGGATCCTTGGTGAAGGAGCATGATGATGATGGTGGTGGTAGAGTCAAGCCCAGCAAATGAAGACACGACTGGGATTCTAACTCTGTTATAAAGGGAGGTCTAGCCAGGAAGTTTTGGCCAAAGCATTCTCTATAATCATAAACTTCCTGGTGATGGGGGTTAATTATTCTGGAGGACAGAAAGGTCATGATGATGATGATGGAGTTGAAACCAAGTGGAGCAGCTGGAGCCAAATAAAGAATAGTCAAGAAACAGCCTGTGTTTTCCACTCTTATCCATCCAATATCATAAAATCTAGAGGTGGGTGCTGGGACAAAGTAAATACTACATAAATGTTAACTATTATTACTTCTGCTGCTGTTTCTCTTCCTCTTCCTCTTGTTCCTCTTTCTATTGTTACTGCTGTTACTATATCATTACTATAATAAAGATTGCTAATAGATTTAAATTCAGCAGGTAAAAGTTATGTAGAATGTCAAAATCATAATAGCTTGGCTTTTGTTTCTCCCTTAAAGCTCTTCTGAGACCAGTTCGAAATTTCTTGCTCAATGAAAATGCTAGATTTTAGACTGATGCAAGACATCAGGACAGGGTTTTCTGAAGGGGATTTAAGTTATAAATAATAGAATATGGACAGTTGTAACTCAGAAGGAAGGGAAATAAAAATAAAGTTTCCATGGAGCAAAAGTTTGAGCTGAACTTAATTAGCATAGAAAATTTAATGTATTTTTATTTAGTTTAATTAGTCTATTAGCTGATGTTATGTGGAAAGAATAAAACTTGGCCAGTCTCCAAAATATATCAAAGGTTCCATAATGGGCAAAGGGACTTCTTGGTCTCCCAGAGTGTTAATGTACAATGACCTTATATTGGCTTCTTTTTTCCCCCTTTTTTCTTCTTACACACACACACACACACACACACACACACACACACACACACAGCATGCATTGTAGTTATTACTATTCCTAGGTAAATTTTACTTTGATCTTTAACAATGCTTTGTGCGTGCGTGTGTGTGTGTGTGTGTGTGTGTGTGTGTATATTTGATATGTCAAAGCAAAAAGTTCACTTTTAAATTTCTGGATGGTGATGGCTGCTAGTAGCAGGAGAGTTTGATTGAATATGTAAATCCCTTGCAAATAGTGGAAGTTATAAGAGAATCATTAATCACTGAAAAGGACTGACTCTGTTACTTTATAGGTACAGGGAGCTCTCAGGTGAGGAAATTCCCTTTACAGAGACTTGTTTGCAGCACTTAACTAAGAATTTTCTAGGGCAAAGCTTCTTTTTGTGAGTTGGAATCACATGTGAAGTAGAGGAATTGAATATGGGAGATCACATGATTATGATTTTTCATCAGCAAATGTTTCATTCGTATATCTATTTTATATTTCTCTATATACCCAACCTACAGAGTTGTGTAAAAATTTCTCCATCTAAAAGGGGTCATGAAAGGAAGAAGTTTAAGAAGCCGTTTTAGGAGCTTCTTAAAGAGACTAAATCAATTGCCTAGAGTCACACAGATAGAATATGTAGGAGGTAGGAACCTAATTCCTTATAATATAATAATAACATAATGAGTAGGAGCTGATCTCTCAAAGAAACAATAATTTTATTGAAGATCGACAATTATAAAGAACATTTTATTCTCCTTATTATGAACTATATATATATATAGAATATATATAGAATATATATATTCATATATAGAATAATGTTCATTTATCAGTTTCCTACATTCTGAACTAAAATTGTGTTTTTATGAGACACAACTTTATAGAACCTTTCCTATAGGTCCTAGTCAAACCTAAAAAAGTCATATATATTTTAATATTTTCTAATTTTTATGCTTTTTATTAACATACAAAAATAACATTTAAACACTGGGAAAAAATGAATAACTTTTGAAGCAGAGCTCAAAGTTTTCTGGTTACATATAAGTGAAAATTTAGAGCCGTTGGCATAAAAAAATAATCCACATTCATAAAACCCTCACACTACATATCATAAGTTAAGCAAATCATAGGTACTAGTTGATGAAATCCACATTTCTTCCATAAATAAGTCCAACCACAGAGAAGCTTTAGATTTCCTCAAACAGAAAAATTAAGTAATATAAATTTAAAAGTGTTCATTCATTCAAGATAAAGTTGAGAAATATTCAAGAAACTACAAATGTATTTTTATTAGATACTGTGTATAAAAAAAGAAGAAAAAAAACTAGAAAAGATGATTCCTGCTATAAAGGAGTGTCTTAGATTACCTCCTAAATAAATCAGGCATGGCTGAAGAAAATGTGATATTATATAATGCAATATTTTGCACCCTAATAAAGGAAAGAAGAGAGATTTTCAGAGAAAACTAGATGAAATGGATTGACACAGTACAGTGAGTATGAAAACAGTTGATATAAGGAGAGCAATGTGATAAACAAAGTTTTTAAAGACTTAAGGATTCAATGCAGTGGAATGACAAAGAAAATCTCTAAAGAAAATCTGAAGCATGCTATCCATCTTCTGATATCATTGACCAGGATATGACTTTTGTATTACTGACCTCTACTTATGTGTTATGAGTTTCTTTTTTTTTCTCTGATTTTTTTTTTTAATGAAGAAAATGAATGATTTTTAGAAATTGTGATTTTAAAGAAAGAGGGCCACGGTAATATTTTTTAATGCAAAGAAGGAACTTTAAAAGGAATCCTAAATAAATAGTATAGTTTTTAAATGCATATAGATTTTATTATAAGCTTGATAAAAATTGCATGAATTGGAGATTTATGATTCTATATGGAAACTTCCTTATTCTTTTTTGTTTTATATATATGCATATACATATATAGGCAAATGTTCTCTTTTTTGGTTTTTATATTCTGAATACATTTTTTAAAATCTGTATCTCTACACTGATTTTCTATATATAATCTGGAGTTTCATTACTGTTGGTATAGAATTACTAAAAATAATAAAATTAAATGTATAACAGTAAGAATAATACATAATAAAACATTTACTACTTGGCTTTAAACTCACAGTCTCTCCCAAAAGTCTTCAGGCAATATAAATATCTTTTTGTGTCTGGGAGATCTAGGAAATGAACAATTTTTTGTACTTAGCCTCTGTGGTCATTTTGCCCAGAAGGCAAATGAGTATAGATTATAAAATATAATACTAAGTTGATGCTTGATTCAAATTTCCAGCAGAGCTAATCATAAGATGAAGACTGGAGAATACTGCATGAATACTTCTGAAAGCAAAAATTCTCCCAGTATAGGGTGCAGGCTCAGCATTTGCTATGAATGGGAACTTCTGAAGGTCAGTGAATTTCTCTTCTCCTTTCCTTGGGTCCTGTTGTTTCCTACCAATTCTCAGATTGACAAAATGACTGCTTGTGGAACTGGAGATGTATAAATAATGACAGATTCAATAGAAGGAGAAATTGCCTACAATCTTTTCCCCATCTTAACAATCTCTGTTTCCCACCCCATCCCATTACTCTTAATCTTGAGTTCCATTTCTAATAGTTGAGAACAATGTAACATCTTTCTGTCCTTTTGGCTGTCTTTATATGTAGGATTTATGGAAAGGAGCAACAAAAAACACGAAGGTACAATGGTCAAAGTGGAACTGACATTTAACCCACATGGTTAAGAGAAAAGTTTGTAGAAAAAAATAAAGAATACCCGTAGAATTGTAGTCATTGGTAAATAATGCATTCATTAGGAGTGAAAAGGCTTGAGGCAAAAATCTGAATTGTTTAAAATAAACAGTAAAACATACATATATACATATATAATGCACATATATAAATAAACAAATGGGGCAGACGAATAAATGAATGAGTGAATACATGAACTGATGCATAGGTAAGTGGTACACTGCCTAGTTTTAACTCCAGGGACCAACATACCCCTTCTGGGTTAAGTTTATTGTTTCTAATCTCAGTCTGGTGCTAATTCAAGCCTTGGTTGACACCATCTCCCTCATTCTCATTTCTCTGCCAAGTGGAGAGCCAACCTCCTCCCAATGCCTTCCTTTATAGAGGACAGAAACTGGACTTTTGGTCTCATTCCATTCTGCATGTTCTACTCTGCTTGGTTTCAGCTACATGAAACAAGATGTTCCTCTACAGAATATTCCCTGGTCCTTTCCTGCTTGCTTTCTTTTGTGTATTCTTAACCTTTTATTAAATTTTAAATTCCTTATAAATAGACTCTGTGTTTGTATTTATTTTATCCCCAGCTCTAAACATTGTGTTTAGCACACAGTAGGTGCTTATTAGTATATATGCTTGTAGCATTATATATTATATATACATATGTATCTATATATATGCGTTTATATACATAGACACAATGTGTCTATGAATATGACTGTGTATACACATATATACACTTGCATATCTCTATATACATATATACATACATACAACAGATACATATCTATACATATATGTGTTTATGTGTGTGTGTGTGTGTGTGTGTATAATTGAGTTGATGTTGAAGCTTTGAAAAATTACCTTCCTCCCAACTCTCCAGTCCCCATGCATTTATGTCCATGTCAGAAGGAATATTCGCAAATACAGGATAGGATTAAGAAGTCATGGTTCATGCCAAGGATGCACTTATAGGGATGTAACCTATAAGCTTCCATATCTCACACACACACACACACACACACACACACACACACACACACACACACACACAAGAAATTTCTGTCACTAGTGACATCTTGTCACTAGGGGGCAGTTCTGCTGCACAGTTCCATTTTCTTACACCATATCGGCATTTAGTTTGGGGCGATTAGCTAAAATTACTAAAAATGTGTGGGTTGGCCCCAAATCATCCTCTCCTGTGTATGAAGGTGAAGTCAATTTTCTTAATGTATTCCTTTAGCAACATCAGTGTACCTACATTTTTTTGTATTTTTCTTCAGTCTAAGTTTGAATTTCCCAAGAGATAAAATAAATGTTTCTTGTCTTATACTTTTGTGATACATAGCTTAGTGTGTTAGTTTATTCAAAGTTAGTGAGAAAGCATTTTTTAAAGCACTATCCTATGTATTGGGTACTTGGAATAGTTTTTTCCCCCATTCCATTGCAAAACTATTTTAAAATATGATGTATTTTTCCTATTAATGTCCTTGAGTGTTCTGCCCTTTGCATAGAATATTAATGGGAATAAAAATAAAAGATACAATCCTTTTTTGTACATTTTCAACAGTGGGCTTAATGCTAAGAAGGAAGAAAATGTCCATTATCACATGTAGAATGCAAGTAAGTTCACATTTAAAAAGTGTTTCTTTAACTATGGCCCACACAAAAACCTTAAAAAAACCTGATGTTATGATTCTTTGCAAATCATTTAAAGGTGTTTTGTGAGAAAATCATGCAGTTTTGGTGTGAAAGCTTTTATCTTTCAAAATTAATCTCTCCAAAAATAATTTTCCTTTTATATAGTGACACTGAGCAGAAGCTTCATATTATTTTTCTCAATTTATTTATTTTTCTTTATAATGGCACAAACGTTTTGTGAGCAGCTCTCTTATTCCTAGATTCACACATATATTCCTTCAAACTACTTTTTCACCAATAATTTTATTGTGATAACTAAAATTCCCCCAAACAAGAATATTTTATTATTGTAGAAAAAAAGTTGAGAGGCGATATAATAGTGTAGATAATGGTTGGAGTTAAGAAAGAGTGAATGAATGAGCAAATGAATGAATGAAGTAAATGAATGGATTTTAAGCAATATGTTCAAAGCTAAGCTCAGTGCTAAACATTGAGTATAGAAATGGAAAAGCAAAACACTTCTGCTTTCAACTAGTTCATGACTTTGGATTATACCCCATCCTCTCCTCTGTCACTGCTACCACCATACTGTATTACCTCATATCTGGATTATTGCAATAGCTATTGTGGATCTGTTTACCTCTGGCCTCTCTCCACATCATTCCATCCTCCAAGCACTAAAATGATTTTCTGAAACTATAGATCTGATCATGTCACCCTCCTACCCCTACTCAATAAACTTTAAAATCTCCCTATTGCCTCCAGGAGCAAATAAAAAATATTTTCTTTGAATTTAAAGCTCCTTGGAGCCTAGCCTTTTGCTACATTTCCTTTCCCCCACCTCTCTCTTTATAAATACACACACACACACACACACACACACACATATCACCAGATGTGTTATAATGCAATTATTTCTATTTGACAAATGAGGAAATAGATAATGAATTATCAAGCAACTAATTCAATGTTCAAAAATTTGATGAACTTTGAGGAACTTTCAAAGGAATCCCAAGTAAATAGTATAGTTTTTAAATGTACATAGAATTTATTATAATCTTGATAAAAATTGCATGAATTGGAGATTTATGATTCTATATGGAAACTTTCTTATTCTCAGACCAAGAACTTGAATTTCTTCCTTTCAATTTTGAATTGTCCAATTTACTTGTATGCTCCATTAAAGTTATTAAATAGTAAACTTAAAAATATGAAGAAAAAAATCCCTTTAAGATTATTCTATAGAATTCCCAGTTTTACTTTCCTTTTGTTTAAGAGGCAGATGCAAAAGCAAGGAGCCAGTCTTGATTGTTAAAGATTTGCATCCAGCCTCTAACTAGAAATTTTTCTTGGTATTTTTAATAGGTAAAATAAAGCTTCTATTTAACCTTCAAAAAGGGATAATCTGGTGATAGGTTTCAATATAGGAGAGGAAGAGAAAGGGGGAAGCTATTTCATCCACAAAAGGTAGGAACTTTGCCTGCTTCAGACAGATAAGAATACATTTGCTGCTGTTGTAATAATTGTGATTTGGTTTGGACATTAAGAAGAATGTTCTCATTTTAAATGAGGAAACAATCATACCTATTACCAAGACAGGTAATAGAATTTACTCCTCAAGATATTTCTCAGCAATAAATTGGGCAAGGACTTCCCAGCATGGTATAGTGAAAAGCAGATTCAAGACTGAAGGTACTTAAGGGGAGTAATCATTTGAAGGTTTATTCATGCTGCATAAATGGATGACCATAGAACCTGGAGTGGGCTTTGTTTAATAACTTATAGTATGAAGATGAGTTGCAGTGTGTTAGAGATGATGAGCTTCTAGCAAAATTTCAACGAATTTATCAATATCCATTGAATATCTCATTTCAGAGAAGGGGGGATGCTTCGGCCTAGGATTTTCAACCCATTTGGATTAAAATTTTGGTCAATTACTTTTATTACTTGTGACTCTGCTATAGGATCAAACTTTTAGAGTCAAACAGAATTTTAGTGATGATCTTATCCAATCTCCTCATTTTAATAGTAAAGAAAATTGAGTCTGAACAAGTGTAATTGCTCACCCAAGTTGATAAAGTGAGGACTTGAACACATTTCCTCTGATTCTTCCTCCATCCTGTTCTTTTCTTAGCCCAACATGAAAACTGGAAAGACAAGAGTCTGGATCCTTAATAAATACATATTGATTTATTGAAGAGGAGCAGTATACCTAATAACACTTCATTGAGAAGAAGGCTGTGGCTTTTTGTCATTTGTTGATAAAATGAATTGATTGACTTAGGATGTTTGGACTGGACTAAATACTTTATATATGATTTGAGTACATAGACACCCACTGTGACACAAACTGCATAGATTTCTATATTATACAAATGCACACACACATACAAATAAGTTCTGAGCTTTAGTAGAATAGTTTTTGAGGCCAAATTTTTTTTTCATTTTTTGTCTTTTTATCCCTACTAAGTAAGCACAGTGCTTGTCATATAACAGGTGTTAATGTTTGGTAATTAAATGATTGCTAAGACGTATAACTTAGTTGCTTGTTGATCAAAATGTTATATCAATTCTATTAAAAAAGAGGGATCCTTGCATAAGGGACCTATTTCTTGTGGTATTCAGTTAATCATTAGAATAATCTCTACATCTCATTGAGAAAGAGGAGAAGAGAGATACACAGAAAAAGAGGGAGAGAAAAGAAAGAGGGAGAGAAAGAGAGACAGAGAGACAAACACACACTCAGAGACAGAGATACAGAGACAGAGACACACAGTGAGAGACAGAGAGAAAGAGAGAGAAATAGAGAAAGAGACAGAGACAGAGAGAGTGATTGAGAAAGAAAAATAGAAACAGAGACAGAAATACACAGACAGAAACAGGTCAAAACAATGGATTCTTGGTGAAATAAAAGTGTACTAGAGAACAGCTGAATTAAGAGAAGAAAAATATGAAGATTGTAAGCTCTGTGGGAATAGTAATAGCTTTATTCTTTGTTTTTGTACTTTCAATGCTTAATATGTAGTAGGCACTTACTAAATGTTTGCTGATTAACTGCACAACCATCTTCCCTTTTCCATCTTAACCACTAATGACTCCCTTAGGGTAGAGATATGTTGCCTTTGTGGAAAACTTCTTGATTTCAAGTTTGTGGACAAACCCACAGCAAATGGCATCTTTTTTGTCCAAAAAATGGCAGCTAATCCTTTCACTTTAGTCATACTAGTCTACTCACTAATACCAAACAAACCGTACTCATGCCTCTCACAATTTATTTCCCTCCCATTGCTTTTCCTCTTCCTTCCTCTCCAACTTTCCAAATGGAACAAAAATTGGGACAGAGCTCATATTTCAGTCTCTCCATGAAGCCATCTCTGAAACACATCAATCTTCTCTTCCTTTAAATTCTTAATATTTGATGTCTGTATCAAATTGGGAAGGAAGAGAGGCAGGGGTGGAGGGATACTTAATAATATGCTGCATTTTAATATTATCCTTTTTATAGCTTCATATTTTTATTACATGATTTATTTAATGATTTATGTCTGTCTTTTATCTTCAATTAGGCTTCAAAATTCAGACAAAGTCAATATAATAACATGCTTTATATTTTCTATTATAATGATATTTTAAAAGGCTTTGAATTACCAAAACTGAAGATATTTTGTAGTTTGCTTATTTTAAGAGTTTTTGGACCTCATAGAACTACTGTACCCTGATATTCATGACTTTTGTCACTAAATAACAATATTAAATATTAGTTGAAATTATTTTAGATGTATGCTGCATGTACATAAGTAATTATTTTGGTTCTATGATCATATTTGTAACACAAATTCATATGATTTGTAGTATAAACTATGAAAAAAATATTTAAATTAAAAGTAACTCAGGTTAATTTTAAGGTGTGTCTATCTTTGTAAACTAACCTCTTTCTATTCATTTCTGTTCCTCTGAGTCAGGTACTTATGTCCCCCAAATAAAGGAACATTTGAAAAAAGCTTAGTACAGAGCTTGACATATAGTAATCACTTAATAAATGTTTGTTCTCTCCCCTGTCCCTGCTCCCAACTGGTCCCCTTGGAGGCTGCAGGTTACTGCTTAAATATAAGCTTGAACAACTACAACATGTCAAACTTTCATTTCTGCAGTCTAAGTATTTAATCTCTTACTAGCATAGATACATGAAATATCTTAATACTAATGAACCTCAGAGGTGATCAATCAATGAATAAATTAATTAAGCATGTATTGAGCACTTACAGTGATCCAGACCCTTTGCTACTTTATTCTGCCTCCCTAGGAATTCTTTCCATGAGAGAAAAGTTTTATGCTATAGGGAGGAGTGTTCTGGTAAATGGTAACAACCTACTCTCCAAAAGAAACTGGCAAGATGACATACTTTTAAATTAATCTGCATTATAAATATTTCTTCCATCCCTTTTTTAAGTCAAGACAAGCCAAAAAAAAAAAAAAAATGCAACCCACAATCACAGAGCCTTTCAAAGCTGGTTCTTGTCAGAGAAATCATGTCCAATTTAGCATCAACCATCCTGGGTGAAATTATGTTTGATTTTGTTTTGTTGTTCATTTGATCCTTCTGTGACATTAAACAACTCACCTGGTCCTTCCGGAGTTCATTTCCTTTTTCCTAAAATGTAAAGAGAGAATAAATAATAAATAATTCATGAGCTCTAAATAAAAATAATAATGACTACCATTTATATTAGAAAGATCTATTATTTATCTTATTTCATCCTTACAATAACCCTAAAGAGTAGATACTCTTTGTCCTGTTTGTTTTTTTTTTTTCTGTTTTTTCTGATTTTACAATTTTTTTTTAAATTTTCCTCTTTTACAAATGAGAGAAACTGAGGCAGATATAGTAGCATAAATAGTGGCTGTGAATTCTGGTCTTCCTCACTGAGCCCAGCCTTTTAAAAAAGAGTGTAATCTGGCTACTTTTGCCTAACAAAATCATTCTTCCTTTTAAATATCCTGAAGAATTAACTCACATTTGAAAAACAAATCTATAGAACTTACAAAAACACTTTGTAAACAGACACTGAATATTTTTTCCAAGACCTCCCCAATATCTCTCACAGGACTGTGGGCTCAGCAGATGCTAATAAATATTTGTTGAATGAATACATTCCTTCTAGATTGCCGGCAAGGAGCTGCTTACTCTCCCAAGGTCAGCAGCAGTAGGCTAATGATATTCCATATGTGGTTTGTGCTTATCTTAAGATGTATGTTATCTCTGCTTATTTGGATTAGTCAGAAACCAGATGGAAAGGTATGTACATTGGCTGACTCTTGAAACTCCTTTCTACCTGTAGGCTACCTAGGAAGAATCTGGTAACTGATCTTAGAAATTTACAGCATGCATTCATCAGTCTATGTATTTCCTCCATTTTAGTAAGTGAATGTGCATTATCTCTAGAATGCAGTTGGGGAATGGAAGGGGTAACTACTGTTTGAAACTTTATTGGGAGTTAATCACTTGGGAAAGAAAACATAGTTTTATTAAAAGTAATAACAACTATCAGAGCTTCTCATTCAACGCAGATGTAACTTTGATGGTCTTTTTCCTTAAAGGAAGAAAATGGCTTTATTTTATAAATAAGAAAATTTGAATAGTTTTCAAATTCAGAATCATTGTTGATTTCAATATTTTTCATTTCAATATACATATAGTTCCCTCAAATAAATAAATCCATACTTTTTGTTTGGGGAAAGGACACTTTGTTCATGTTACCCTCAACTTTGAAATTATTAAACATTTCTAATAATTTTACCATTTGAAATACTGTTAGTAAGTTTGGAAAACTATCAACTTCTCTTAAGTTGTAAGATCCCTGAGAATTCTGACAAAATGCTCTATTTTTCTAATTTTTCATACAATTTGAGAGGTTCCACTTAAGTTTTTATTACAAAAAAAGGTCTAAATATCCTTCAAGAATCAAAAAATTTGCAGAAAAATCTCAGTATTCAACTATATCCTCCAAAACTTGAGATGAAATTAAAACATGAAAAGAAAAAAAAAAAGAAAGAAAAAGGAAAGGCTATCACTATTACTATTCAATATTATAAATGTTAGCTTTGGCAATAAGAGAAGAAAAAAAGATGAAAGGAATTAGAGTAAGTAATGAGGAAACCAAATTATTGCTCTTTGCAGATGATATGATGATATTCTTAGAGAACCTAGAGTATCAACTAAAAAACTATTACAAGCAATCCACAACTTTAAGAAAAAAAGAAAAAAAAACAAATCCAACATGCAAAAGCTATCTTTTCCCCATCAGGAAAGAAGGGGTTTTCTCATTTAAGGGAACAGGTACATCATGAAATCAAAGGTTCAGTTGAGAATTATTGTAGGCCTTATTCATACATATATTTCTGGAAAACATGAGGATTGTGAAAAGTAATAGAAAACAAAATCCAGTGATTTTCTATATAGAGAAAATATAATTCATGTGAAGTTAAATTGGAGACTGATGTAATATTTTTGTGCTTTCACTCAATCTAAAAAGGCTAGAGTAATCATGATTTCAAAAAGCCTATAGTACAAAGATATACTAATGGGAGAAAATCAGTGAATATACATAATGCTCAAAGGAGTTTTTATTATTTTACTATTATATTTAGATACTAAAACTAATTATGTTACCTATCTATGATAAGCTAATATTGTTATTCAAATATATACCCTTAATGGTATAACAGCCAATTCTGAGTGGAAAAGCCAATAAAATCATAATCTTAGGTAACTTTACTACATTTCTTGAAGACTAAGACAAATGGATCAAAAATGTTTTTAAAGTACATTATGTATATTAAAAATGCTGGAAAATTCAAACGTGATAGATATTTAGCAAATATTGAAACAAAAGAGCACACTAATATCTCAGCATCAATATAATCATTACAAAAGTAATCATTTCAAATTAAAATAAAAAAAAAGGCAAAAATATCAGCCGTGTAATCTAGACACCATCAAGCAATCAAGGAAAAGTTACAAAGGTTAGTATATCATAACTAGTTAGTTATGATATACTAAATAACAAGTATTCCTCCCAAATAATTAAAAAAAATTGAAAGGGAATGCCATTGAAAGAGCATAGCAAAATTTATGAGATGTAACAGATGTGTTGTTTGGTTGTTTCAGTCATTTCCAACTATCCATGACCCCATTTGAAGTTTTCCTGGAAAAGATATTAGAGTGGCCATTTCCTTTCCCAGATAATTTTACAGAAGAGGAAACTGAGGCAGACAGGTTTAAGTGACTTGTCCAGGGTCATATAGCTAGTAAGTGTCTGAGGCCAGATATGAACTCATAATGATGAATCTTCCTGATTCCAAGTCTGGTGCTCTATCCACTACTCCTTTTATCTGCTCCTAATGTAGTAAGGGTCATTATACAACAAATGTTAGGTCTCTGAACCCATATTAATGAAAGAAATAAAAGAGATCAAATTAGACTCAAATCTAGAAAATATAGATCATTGATGTTAATTGAATATTAAATTTCCTAATCTGACCCTTTCCTGACTAGTGATTCCCCAGCTTTTTCTTGATTATCTTCAATAAAAAATCAAATTGCACTTTGGCAATATATTTTATCTTTGGGAATTTTTTTCCCTCAGATTGACTTTTTTTTAACTATAATACTATCTTCCTAGTTCTTCCACCTGGGGCAAATAAAAAAGTCCTTCTAATATATGAAGGTAACTGCCGTACACTTCATAATTCATGAGTTCTACAGGTTAACTATTGCCTGTAATATCAATTTGGGCAGCTGGGTAGTGCAATGGGTGGGACATTGGACCTGGAATCAGGAGGATCTGAGCTCACATCCGGACACAGATATTTACTAGCTCTGTGAATTTGGGCAAATCATTGCACTCTTATTTGTCTCATTTTTCTCATTTGTAAAATAAGCTGGAGAAGGAAATTGAAAACCACTCCAGGATTTTCACTAAGAAAACCTTAAAGGAAGTCACAAAGACTTGGACATGACTGGAAAATTATTGAATTTGAGGTTTCCCCAAAGCTTTTCAAAGCCTTTTCCAACCATTACATCTAGAGACTCCTATCATTTCATTTGAATCAAAGAGTATAACTCTCTGTTCTTCTCCCTAAAGTTTTGGGGTTTGAAGTAGCAGAGTAATCATTTTTGAAACCTGTTCTACTCATTCCACTTGCAAGTCAGATCTTCATGGTACAATGGAAAAAAAAAACTGGATTTAAAGGCAGAAGTTCTGGATTCTAATTTTGTCTGTTGGTTATTATATTTCTTACTGAATGAGATGAACTCTCAATTTTCTTTTCCTGTGATCCTATGAATTTCATGCAAGGCTTAATATAGCCTCCCTTGACTTAATTAAGGACAAACTCTGCCTATAATATTTAATTCTATTTTCCTGGTCGAAAAGTAGGTAATTCTGTGTTCTACTTGCCAAGTGCCATGAAACATGGAAAAAAAGGCCAAAGAGAAAAGTGAACAAACAAACAAATAAAACACATGCTTGGAACTAATTTCTTAAGTGCCTTCTTTTGATAGTGTCATTATCACAATTTTTGTGTCCTTTAAAACATAGGACGTTGCCTATTGACCTAGATGCTTGACTTGATGTATGATTGCCTGAATAATGAAACTCACTGCATAGTTATGGGTTTATATCCTTGGACTTAGCCCAATATCAGACTGAGCTACTTTCTGTTATGATTAGAGATCTCCTTTAGAGGAAGACTTTGGTCCTTCTAAGTATTTAGGACATTTCATTTGGTAAATTTTTCGCAGTTATATCATCCTTTGTATGTATCCTCCTTCTCTTTCCCACTCCTCCTCTAATTCTTTGGGGAGAATAGTTTAAAGGGATATCTTTAATGAAAACCAATTAGAAATAGGTAGAAGAAGAGAAAATATACTCTTAGTTTCTTTATTATCTATTCTTTGAGCAATGCTGGTGTGTATATTGATGCATTTGTGCTATGTATCTCACCATGTTTCCAACAAGTTTCAGAGTTTATTATGACTATAAACACATTGGTGATGATATCTGTTTTTAACTATTTCAGTAGCTATTTTATCTTGGAAAAGTTGTGGAGTGAATGCTAAAGGATTTAGGAAAAATAGGAAAAACATTCATAATGACCTATTCTTCCTTGCTTCCCTCTCTCTCTCCCTATTTCTTCGGTCCCATCCTTTCTTTCTTCCTCCCTACCTCCCTCTCTCCTTTCTTCCTTCTTTCTTTTTTCTTCTCTTCCTTCTTTCCTCCCTCCCTCCCTTCCTCCTTTCCTTTTCCTTCCTTTCTTTCTTCCCTCCTCCCTTCCTTCCTTTCTTCTCTCTTTCCTTCCTTCTTTACTATCTATCTATCACTCTTTCTACATGAATAGGTATGTGTTGGCCTACTGGACATATATTCAATAAAAGTAATAACTAACTAACATTTATTTTGTTTTAAGGTTTGCAAAGAACTTTGCATATATCATTTCATTTGATCTTCATTTTAACTTTACTGAAATAGGTTCTACTATTATTTAAATTTTAAGGATGAATAGAAATATGGCTAAGAGATCACAAAAGGAATTGGGACCAAGTCATTTCATTTGGATTCTCCAAGTCCAGTTTTCTCCCCATTAGGCTACCTAAGTTATTACAAAAGGGATGTGAAGTATCAAACTGGGAATCAAGAAGACTTCAATTTCAATCTTGCCTCTGACATTTAGTATGAATTGTTTGATAAACTCTGAAATTCAAGCAGCCTTCAAATACTTTCAAATTAAAGAATGATTGTAATCCATATCACTGGCATAAATTCCCACACTTATGAAATCCCAGTTTTTTTTTTTTTTGGCATATTGAAGTGTATAGTCAATTAGTTCACAGAATCATAGTTTAAAGAAACTGTGGTCACCTAACTGATCCAGCATCTGAACAATAATCCATTCTAAGCCATACTCAATAGATCTTAAAAACTCAGTTTAAAAGACTCCAACACAGTTGGGTCATTACACAAATGAGGTGATTTGATGCAATTCCAATAGATTTCTGATGGAAAGACCATCCTATCCAGAGAAAGAACTATGGAGACTGAATATACAATACACCAAAGCATTTTCATGTCTCTTGTTTGTTTGCTTGCTTTTGTTCTTGTTTATCTCTTTTGACCTGATTTTTCTTGAGTAGCATGACAAATATGGAAATATGTTTAGAAGAATTACAAATGCTTAATTTACATTGATAGGATTGCTTGCTGTCTAGGGGAGGTGGAAGTGGAGAAGGGTGGAGGAAAATTAGGAACAAAAGGTTTTGGAAAAGTGAATGTTGAAAACTACTTTTGCATGTATTTTGAAAAATTAAAAGCTAGTATAAAAATAAAAAAATAAAAAATCACCTCTCCAAGTATGATAAGCTCATTATTTTGGATAACTCCATTGTTAAAAATAAACTTTTATTTGGTATTTTGTCTCTAAATCACACACATTTCTTCTCTATTCCTTTTCTTCATTTTCTAAAAACTCCATTCTTTATAACAAATATTTTTTCTTTAAAAACAATAATTAATATCAATCAGTACGTAGAAAATATCTGAAAATATTTATAATATTTCATATCTACATCCTCTTTGCCCAACATCTTCTAAGAAGTATTTGTATAGAAGTGATGGCAAAGTTTTTGGTGAATGTCTTCTCATAGCTCTTCTTTGGGACCAATTTCATTTTTTTATATTTTTAAACTTTTTTTTTACTTTTGGTTTTGTTTTTTATTACATTTTATAGTGATAGCACATATTGTTTCTTTGGTATTGCATGCTTCACTTGATATTATTTCATGTAATTTTTATTCCCTTTTTTATTCATAATATCTTATAGCAAAGTAGTAGCGTCTAATCCTGATCTTCTGTATTTCCATTAATTGTAAATATATCTTAGACACTAAAACTTTATTTTTAAAATATGATGCTAAGCCTTTTTTTTTTCTTTTCCTATTTGGTCATTCCCCTCCTCAAGGTAAATCCATTAACTTTTTTGCAAACACTTTTCGTTTTAATATAATACATTATAATGACATATATGTAATTTTATAACTATTTATGTATATATAATTATATATATATATATTATTTGTGACTATTTTTATTTTATATTGCTTCAATCTCTTGTTTAGTTGTGAATCCCTTACTATGGCCATCACACATAAATGATCAGTTGTCTTCTATTTTATTGATGTGATTTCTAAGTAATTGACTCCATTTTTAACTTATTCTTTAATATTCAATGTTTATTTTTCAGTTTTATGAAACAGTGAATTATTATTTCATTATTTTTGATTCTTTCTTGTGTGATATATTCCATTGATCTACTTTACTATCTTCTAAACCAGTACCAAATGGTTGTGATATCCAGATGCTTTATACTATAATTCTGGTTGGGAATTGTTACCTTCTCCTATCTTTTTTATTAATTTTCTTGATATTATTATATTGAGTTAGATTAATGTCCCTTGATTGCATTAATAGCATAACACCAAAACTGGAAATTAACTTCGATATTATATTGACACAGACTAGCCATGGAGCAAATACTGCTCTAACTCTAAAAGTTATTACTCATTTTTTAACTAAGACTTCATAAATGAGCCTATCCAAGTATTAAATATGCTTTGGTAGAATTATTCCCAAATATTTTGTGCATTTCATGATACTCTCATTTTAATATTATTGTTATTTATCAATAAGATGTTACTACTACTACTACTACTACTACTATTATTTGATAATCAGATTATTATTTCAACTGTTGGATTTTCGATTCTATTATTACACTTAAATGCTATTACTGACTAGTAAATTTGTTGATGGTATTTATTATCCTAATTAGCTCATTTTCTGATTTTCTAGACTTTTTAAAAGTAAACCATAATTTTATCAATAGATTTTTTTAAATCGCTTCTTTTACTATTCTTAATCTTTATTTTTTGTCATTGCTATCTCTAAGATTTTTAGAATATTTTACACAGTAAGTAGGAAAACAGTAATATCTTATTTCTTTATTTTCTGTGATAGCTTTTAATGGCTCCCCATTGCCTATAGGAAGCTGGATTCTTTTTCTTTTTTCATTTCCATCACCCCAAAATCTCTTTCTTTGAAACTTTTACTCTATTCTCACAAATCTATCCTCTGGACCATCTTTTATATTATGATCCTTCAAATATTGAAGACAGTTCTTAAATTCTCCTTACCTATCTTAGTTTAATGAATGTGCTTACAAGAAGAAAGAGGGGGAAAGGAAATCTTATGCTTTCTTTCCCAGTCTTAAGCTTTTCTTTCATTTACATTTATTCTCATCTGCCACATTGAATGACTTTGACAATTGTGCATATAATTGATTATCCATTTTTTGTTTACTAAAAATCACAAAAAAGAAAGAATTGATTAATGTTTTGTGTTCCTGAAATTTTTAGAGTTTGAAAAATAAATAGAGTAGACTTATTAATTCTAATAAGTGAAAGGAAAATGAGAACTTTGCCCCTGGAATGATAGATATTATTATCTTTGGAGAAAAAAAAATCTAAATATGGGTCTAATGATGCAAAATGACTTGTCATTTGAAACAAATTTCACCTTGGTAGTTTGATGTTGCTTATATATAAAAGTGGTATATAAACAATTTTTCTACATTATTTGTAATTATTAGTATTATGCAAATATCTATAGCCCAAAACATTGACATTATTGAGTAAAGTTCAAAATAATAGAGAAAAATAAATGAAGTAGAAAAACTGGTCCTAGCCCATAAATGTAAGATATGATCTTTTTTAGCAGTTATTTCTTGGTTAGAAGAAATGTATGTTTTTAATAAATTCCTGCAGAATTTATGAATACATAAGTCAGAAATAACTCAAAATGGATTTGTTAAATTGGATCTGAATGTTTCCTTAAGATCTATATAAAAAGCATTTCTCTTCTCATTGAAAGTGACTGAGATTCCCTAAACCTTTCTCATAATAACAACAATAAATTAAAAATTATTCTTAGTCATTTGAGAAGTCTTACCTTTTTTTATTTGTTCTGAGTTAAGGAGAATTTTTCTTTTCAACTAGCTGATGTTAGGCTAAAATGATATCTATTGACAAAACCACACAGTTAATTATGGAATCATGATAGTTTTTTAAAAGAACTAGTTTCTCTATTTTCCCGCTTTGTGTTCAAAAGATAGTGTGTGTGTGTGTGTGTGTGTGTGTGTGTGTGTGTTTGTGTGTGTGTGTGCGCGTGCACTTGGACTTCAGCATTACCTTCCAAATTGGTCAGTTTCTGTACTGACAGCATATATCTCAATATCTATACTTGAATACTGTTAATAATACTGATGTGATATTTTATCATTTTTTTGTGACATGTAGATTTACTAGCATATACAGCTCAAATACAATCAAGGCAAATGATTTTTCTCAAGTAAATAATTTCTTCTCTGAGCTCCCTATTGTCATAAGGACCAAATCTAAAATCTTCTGTTTATTTCTTTATAATATGGCCCTTTCCTACCTTTCCAGCCTTCTTACATTTTTTTTTTTTGTATATTTACTCTGTGATTTCATATCACTGACCTGTTTGCTATTCCTAGTAGAAAACATCCCAAATCCCAGTTTTATTGATTTTTTTGTGGTTGCCTGCATCTTTGTTTTCTTTCCTTGTCTCTCAATCCTTACTTCCTTCAAAACTCAGCTAAAGTCCCACCTTCCTAGGAAGTCTTTTCCATGTAATTAGTCATTTTAAAAAAGCATTTTTTATATCTGTACTGTATGTCAGGCACTATGCTAATTACTGACAATACAAAGAAAGACAAACAAACAAACAAAATTTCAGTCCATTCTCTCCAGGATCTCCTTGTATAACAATGGAAGTAGCATGGAAACAATTCTATGTCATATATAGGATCATTTGCAAAAAGTTAATAGATGAAGGACATTAGAATTAAGGAGGATCAGAAAAAGCTTTTTGTAGAAGGTGGAATTTTAGCAGGGAATTAAAAGATAAAAAGCCTGGAGGCAGAAATAAGGAAGGAAGGCTTTCAGGCATGAGCAATAGCATTTTAACACTATGACATTTCCTGTGAAATTACCTCAAAATAACTCTAAATAGATCTTGAGTTGGATAATTGATTGCATGTTGTCTCTGACATTAGAATATGAGATGTTAGCCCAGTGACTGGCATATAATAAGTACTTAATAAATGTTGATTGATTGAATGTTCAAAGTCACGTAGACAGTAAAATAAAATCAATAAATTCTTGCTTCAAAAAATCTATGAATCATTTAAAATGATAGTGAGACAATTTCTCAGATAAGTAGCAGACTAGATATCCAATTCAAGTGATTTAAACAGTTCATTAAACATCTATTATCTTTTAAAGTATACAATAGGCTTTAAAGCAGATGTCTCCTTTAACTACAATGTCCCATGTACTATTTGTTTCTTGGTGCCCCTTAGAAACAATATGATTTGATTCCATTTTTTCCCAAATTTCTATCCTAGCTAACTCTAGCAATCTCTTCCCCTTAAAGATCTGCCTCAATAGATCCTGGGAGGTGTTTCTAAGGGTAGTAAGCAAAGAAAGATATATTTATTTAATAATGAAAAAGGATAGATGTGTGAAAGGAATGGAAAGAAGAAAAGAAGAAAGGAGAGAAGCAAAGCAAAGGGAAAGAGGGAAGAAAACAAACTTCAAGGTGAATGGAATTATTTTTTGCTGTCCTTAATTCAAAGATTAGCAAGTTTTAAACTTAATCAGATGCACTCACATTTTTCTTATTAATTTTCTAGATATATTGAAATTAAAAATAATCATCTGAAAATAGAATTAACCTGAGTTGGCTTGGCTGTTGGAAAGGTAAGTTAGTTGAAATGTTTTCTTGGCAAATTAGATTTCCATCTGCATTATGGCTATTAAACTTCCCATAAGAACATTTACATTAAGAAAACAGAAATCCAATAAACAACTTTTATCCTTCAAAGTTGAAATAGTCCATTTCCTCATTCTTTATATCTCTCTCCTTTATCCTAAAGAACAGTTGAAGATAAATGAAAGGAATAACTAATCCATAGAAATCAGAAATTTTCTTTTTGTCAAACTAAGGCAAAGGATGTGGAGTGCATATTTGGAACTAAAAAAATAAAAATCAGGTTTTATGGGTAATTTAAGGACAATAAATTCCCCAGTATTTTTTTTGACTTCTGATAACTAACACCTAAAGAAGTTGAACAGAAATCATTTTCACAAACAGAAATAAATGAGATAACTTCAAATCAAGTCATGTTAAAAATTAAGAACATGCATACATGCAAATATACCTATATACATACATATATAATATAATAAGTAAATAATAGTATAGATAGTAAATGGCATAATAAGTAAATTAATAGCCTAAGTAAATAGTATAATAAGCATCCACACATCTATTCACATGCACTCACATAGAGACAGAGATAAATAGATAGATAGATAGATAGATAGATAGACAGATAGAAATTTCCATATAGATAATAATGGTAGGGGAGCCCTGAAAATGACATTGAAGGAATAGAAATTTTGAAGAAAAAATATGCTGAAGGATTGTAGCTCATCTCGAAACTTCTCTATTGTTATATAGCCCTGTTTTCTCCCTTAAGATCTTAGATGTAGAGCTGCAAGGAAATTTAGAGGTGATCCAGTCTAATCTCCTCATTTATAAATTAAGGAAGCTAAGGCTGAGCAAAATTATGTGATTTGCCCAAAGTCAAATAAGTTGAAGGTAACAGAGCATGAGATTCAAATTCAGTCATGAAATCACAAATTCTAGATTCATTCCACTGGACCATTCCTCCTCTTCTGATGTCAAAATTAATGCACTCAAATATAAAAACTGAAGTGTTGGGGCAGCTAGGTAATACAGTGAACTGTGTAAGAGCAGATAATGAGCTGCACTAGTAGAAGGAGTATCCTTGTCTAAATTCTCCTGCACCAAATAAATTCAGAGGTCTGGTCTACTTCATTAAAAACAAAACAAACCAAAAAAAAAAAAAAAAAAAGTTCTGTTAAGCTCAAAGTGGTTATTCAAAGTCTTTAGGGAGTTATGAGCTTGGGTAATGGAGTAGAAAGAGAATTGCAATGCAGCTTGTTGTGTATCTGAACGAAAATGAAGACATGTCTTTAAACATCATCCCATTGGTTTAGAAGAAATTCAATCAATAGTTTTGGTGTTTTGTCTGTAACAGGAAATACTCTGTGTAAAAGGATTTTTCATTGAATCTGACAGGTTAATTTTTATACATGTTACATAAAAGACCATCATATTTAAATAAGATATTTAAGTAAAGTCTCATTTAAAAAAAAGATAATTTAGCAATTCATCGTATGGCCTAATTCATATAGATTCCTAATATTCTTTTTACTTGCTACTACCATATCAGATATAAAGCTGGAGGGGGACTTGGAGACCAATTAAGGCAACCTCTAATATTTTAAATCAAATACGGAGATTTTGAAGGACTTATCTAAAGACACAGTAGAAAGTCTTGATTACATATATATATACATATATTTTTATTTTCATTTTCATCTATTATTTATTTAAACATGCTTTTAAAATTCAGAGTTCCAAATTCTCTCACCTCCTCCTTCATCCACTGAGAAGGCAATATGATATCAATTATATATGTGAAATTATGCAAAGTATTTCCACATTAGTCATATTTCCAAAAAATGAGAAAATAATTTTATTTGCACTGAGTTTATTGATTTTCTTTTCTCAACTCATTAATCCTTTGAAATCATTTTGGATCATTATATTGAACAGAGTAACTAAGTTTTTCACAGTCAGTCATCCTCACAGAATTGCTGTTACTGTGCCCAATGATCTCCTGGTTCTTCTCATTTCATTTTGTATGAATTCATCTAGTTTTTGACATATTGTTATTGCTTTTTTCTGAAACAACCCACCTTGTCATTCCTTATAGTACAGTAGGCAGTTGTCCTTTGTTCTCAAATTGACTCACTGTATGAGAGACAAGTTAGTGTGTCCAGCTGTGGTTAAGTCACACATTTGGGGTTTTCTCTAACTTTGTGGATCCCACATTTCTTTTGAGCTAATTTAATTCTGCTTTGTTCAAATAGCACATAACCTTCTCTGATAAGTGCATCACATATACAATAATGCTCCATCATAATCATGTACCATAACTCATTCAGCTATTTTTCAGTTGATGAGCATCCTCTGAGTTTCCAGTTATTTGTCACCACAGAAAGAGCTCTTTCCTTTTTTTTTTTTGATCTTGTTGGAATATAAACTGGTTAAAGGGTACACAGTAATAGAGCCCTTTGAATGTAGCTCCAAATGGTTTTCCAGAAATGATTAGCTCAGTTTACCCCCTTCTTTTTAGAGAGTTGTTTTGTTCTTCATTTCAAAGAGGAATAATGACTTTACAGGGTTCTGTCCTGACTCATGTAAAATAGATGTCAGACAGAGCTGCACAAAGTCATCAGCCTCTTTTATTCCAGACTCACTGAAGTCTAAACACAAGACAATTCAGAATGGCTGGTGATGGGCTGGGATGCAATGGTGATTTAGGTATCTCTGATGTCTGACCAAGTTCTAAGGGCTTTATATTGCCTGCTTAAGATGCCCTCATCATTATAAGAATAAATAGTTCTCCTCTACCCATTGAGCTAGATTTCTATGTTCAACTGAGTATGTATGTTGTTCCCCCTTTGACCCAATTCTGATGAGAGTAAGATACCAGAATTATCCACCAATTTTCCTTCATTGCAAAAGATCTTCCTATCCTGCCTCTTTTATATGATATAATTTTCTATTCTTCCTCTTTCTTTCCCCTTCTCCTAGTGCATCTCTCTTTCTCACCTCTTATTTTTTAAATCATTCTATCATAGTTATTTTCTGCTTATAACCTTTATCTATCCTATATGACTTCTAATTACCCTAAAATTGATTTTTAAAAACTTCTTAAGAATTATAACTATCATCTTTCCACATAGGAATGTAAACATTTTAAATTTATTTATACCCTGTTTTTTCACCATATTTACCTTTTTATACTTCTCTTGAGTCATGTATTTGAAAGTCAAATTTTCTATCCAGCTCCTGTCTTTGCACTAGGAATTCTTGAAAGTCTATTATTTCCTGGAATGTCTATTTTTCCCTTGGAAAGGAGTATACTTAGTTTGTTAGAGAGATTATTGTTGGTTATAATCCTAACTTTTTGGCCTTCCAGAATCTTTTATCGTAAACCCTACAGTCATGTAAGTAGTAAGCTGTTAAATCATGTGTGATCCCAGTTAAAAACTTTTATAACTGAATGGCTTCTTTTGGCTACTTTCAATATTTTTTCTTTGACCTGGGAACTTTGGAATCTGATTATACTATAGGTAAGAAATTCCATTTTGAGATCCCTTTCAGAAACTGATCTGTAGATTCTTTCAACATCAGGGAGGTTTTTTCCCATAATTTCATAAAATGTGTTATGTTGATTCTTTGTCTGATCATGGTCTTAAGATAGATAACAATACTTCCCCTCTCCTTTGGCTCGTTTTATTTATTCTTTAATAATAACTTTTAATTTTCAAAGTGCATGCAAAGATAGTTTTTACCATTCACCCTTGTAAAACCTTGTGTTCCAAATTTTTCTCCCTCTCTTCCCCTTATTTACCTTCTCTGAGACAGCAACTAATTCAATATATGCTAAACATGTACAGTTCTTCTATACATATTTTCACATTTATCATAGCACAATAGTTCTTACATTATTTCTCCTCAATCTTCAGTCAGTTGTTTATTGAATAAGATATTTCACAGTTTCTTCTATATGTTCATCCTTTTGATTTTTTTTTTTGCTGTCTCATGAAGCCATTCGTTTCCATTTACCTCATTCTAATTTTAAAAAAAAGAATCTTCAGTGAGCTTTTATATGTCTTCTGTTTATGTATCCAATTTTTCTTTTTAAGCAATTTTTTTCCCTTCAGAGGATTTTTGTTCCTCTTTTCCAAATTGTTCATTCTTTTTTTTATAACTTTTTTTTCCAATTTTTTCCTCTGCCACTCTTTTCTCTTTCTTTAATTCTTTCAGAATTTCTTGTTGGGTTTGGGTACCATTAGTATGTTTTTCTTTGGTTCTTTTTTTTTTTTTTTTTTTTTTTTTTTTGAGAGTGGGGAGACTGGCTATTTTTACATTGTCTTCTTCTGAGTTTATATCTTGGTCTTCTCTGCCACTGTAGTAGTTACTCATGAACTTTTTTGTGTTTGTTTTTCCAGATTATTTTTTTGGTTTTGAATTTTCTATTAAAGTTGAACTCTTTCCTGGGAGAAGAGAGATACTATACCACTGCTTTTTTGAGTGGTCATCCAGGGAGTCTGAAAGGTTTTTAGAACTTCCAACGTGATGTGATCTTGGAAGAGGTATTGTTACTGCTCTGTGTTCTGGTCTTTACCCAGGAAGGGCCTGTGGGTCTGCACTCATAGAATGAATATTAGTCTTTTCTTTGAAACTGTGACCAAAATTCCTGCTTTCTTATAACCAACAATCAGAGCTCCTCTCTGCCCAGGACTGTAACTCCGAACTTCATGTGAGCAATAGAATTACCAATCAGTTTAAAGGGAACTCAGAGCCCACAAAAGGCCTTCTATAATTTCTTTCTGACCATTTGTCTCACTTTATGGCCTCTAGGCTGAAATCTCCTAAAGTTGCTGCTGCTGCTATTGCTTGTACCTCTGAATTTGTAGTCTCAAGAAAGACCTTTGCCCTGGAGTCACAGAGTTTTCATGTGTTACTTTAATGTTGTTTGGAGGGAATATTAGGAGATTCATCTGCTGACTGCCCATAATCCACCATTTTGAAAACCTGGATTTTATCCCAGGTTCTTTTACTTTATTTTACCATGCTGTCAAAAGTTCCCATTAAAGTTCTTAGTACAGAGTGAGCCATGAAACCCTATGTGTCAGACAATTTGAATAATCCTCAAAGTCAGATTTTAAAAGTGCACACACTAAAATCAAAACAATCTTTATATTTTGAAAAAAGAAAGAATAATATGCTATTTAGTAATTGAGCACGTATTGAGGTAATCTACTGTATTTAAAGCTTAGGGTTTTTCATAACTGTTTCATCTGAGATGAATATTATCCTTTTGAAAACCAAGAAACAATCAGGAAGATGGAAATGCATAACAATCAAAAAGAAGTGAGGCAAAGTATATAATCCCTTAAATTATCTTTGTCAAATTACTTAACTTCCCTGTTTCTCAGTTTCTTCTTCCATAAAATGAGGTGGTTAGGCTCAGTTCTTAATCCCCCACAGTTCTTAATCTATGATGCTACAAATCAAACATTTAAATAACAATTAACAAGAAAATGATATTCTTGTTTCTTTCATCTACACTGGGCTAGATGTGAAGGATTTGTTACTTTTTCAAAGTTTAATTTTTTCATATTTCCTATAATTTTAACACAATACTGGAGTTTAAAGTATGCAAAAGTATATACAAAGGATTCATAAATTTCTCATTATGGCAAACTTCAGTTGTGATAACTTTCTTCACCAAAACATTGCAATCCTTCTTTGTCTTGAGAGAATTTTGTTATTAAGGAAAAAAGTTTATCCAGAGTCTCATGGCTAGTCAGCATTTTAATCCAATTCTTCATGATTCTGTGCCCTGCACTATGATGGTTTTCAGGAAAATTAAAAAAGAAAAGAAAATTAATAAGGTCTTTAAAAAGATTGTGATCTGTGAATGTCCCCAAATGTGGTTACACCAATTAGACAACTGTTTCCAATTCATATGTAAATATAATTACAACACTGCCAATACCAACTTGGCGTGTCTGCAGCATGACAGAGAGCTTTGGTACAAGTGGTAACAAAATTTTGGACTTCAGAGTCTGAGCTTTCTTGACTTTCTCTGAAAACCTCAGTCAGTACGTGATTTCTGAAATTTGAAGATACGTATTTGGCCAAGGAAGAATTATCTTGTCAGTGACTTAGCTTTTTCTATTTCCACACTATGACCACCAATCAATTCCTGGTCAAAATAGATCTACTTTATTTTTATCATTATTATTACATTAATTATTACTAATTATATAACTAGGAATAAAAATGGTCTTGAATCTATTCTATATGAGAAACAATTGACAAAACTGAGCAATTTCACTTAAAGATGAGAAAGTCTTTGGGACTATAGTGATAGAGGAACACAGTAACTAATTTATTTCAAGGGCTGGCACACGGATTCAAGTTTGGATTCTGCTTGTTCCCAGATGGCAACACAAGAAGCAGTGGGTGGCAGCCACAAAGAAATGGATTTATGCTTCCTGTCAGGAAAAAATGAACTTACAAACTCCTAACAACTACATTCATTTCCCAAAGAGAAACGGTCGGTGTGTCTCAGGAAGCACTGGACTTGCCCTCCCCAAATGTCCTCAAGAAAAGGCTTAATAAGGGGCAACTAGATGATGCAGTGAATAGTGGACCAGCCTCTAGAGTCAGAGGACCAAGTTCAAATCTAGCCTCAGACATTTATTACTTATTATCTGTGACTTAACCCAAGGTGCCCCAACAAAACAACAACAGCAACAAGAAAAGGCTTGCTGGCTACTTGGCAGAAAGAGATTATCATTCGAATAATACAAAGACTAGGTAGCCATCTATGTCATCTGTCTGTGAAACTAGCATCCTATGACAGAAAAGAGTGATTATAAGATTGCTTACATTTCTAAGGGAAAACTTCAGCTTTTGAAAATTTATTCTTTTGCTTTCTCTTTCTGAAAATAAAACTTTAATTTTACAATTCAAATTGTTTGATTTCAAATTTTAGTCTTCATCTTGAATATCGTTGTCAATGTGGATTTAAATAGATGCAGATGCTGTAGAACAGATATCTTCATCTTTAGCTCTGATTATTAATCTTAGGAAAATGTATAATATTTGGAAACATTATTGAAAGAAAGCTTTTTTAATCTAACTCTATTTTTCATAGGTTCAATGTCTGTTTTTTCTGTGTGTTTTTTTAAACTTTTGTGTCAATTTCTATGGATATTATCCCTACAAAGCTTCTCTCATTGAGTATTTTATCACTTATTTCAAATGGGATGTTCTAATTTATTTGTTTACTCAATTAATCCTTACTAAAATAGCAGCACCTTCTTTTTTGTGGTGTAAAGGAATTGGAAATTGAAGGAATACCCATCAATTGAGTAATGGTTGAACTAATAGTGGTATATAAATGTAATGGAATAGTATTGTTTTATAAAAAAAAATCCTGTCCAGGCAGATTCCCAAAAAACCTGGAAAGACTTACATGAACTAATGCTAAATGAAATGAACAGAACCGGGATAATAGTGCACACAGTAGCAACAATATTGTGTGATGATCAGCTATGATATACTGAACTCTTATCAGCAATGCAGTGATCCAAAAAAATTTCAATAGACTTTTGTTATTAAGTACTATCCGCATCCTGAGGAAAAACTATAGAGACTGAATGCAGATTAAAGAATAGTATTTTCATTTTGTTTTCTTTCCTGTAATTTTTCCTTTTTATTCTGATTTTTCTTTCACAACATAAATAATGTGGAAGCATGTTGAATATAATTGTTCACGTGTAACCTCCTAGATTATTTGCTGTCTTGGGGAGGGAAGGGAGAAAAGGAGAAAATTTTGGGGCACAAAATTTTACAAAATGAATATTGAAAACTGTCTTTACATGTAATTAGGAAAAAATTAAGCTCTACGAAGTGAAAAAAATAAAATGCAAAACTCAAGATAGCAGAACCTTTAATAGTTATGAGATCTAAGTGTAATAAAGTACATAAATATCTCTGCAAACCTTAAAACATTATATTGATATTAGTTCTTCCCATTCTCATCACTCTTCTCCAGCCCTTCTACATATAGACATCACAGGAAGAGCGAAGAAACTCCTGTGACCCATTAATGCCTCCAAACACATGGCAGAATAAGTCTTGCAAATGCCAAGCTGAACACAGAATTATTGTCTTGGGATAATTCTGCTCACACAGTTGTGCACGTAGCAAAGAAAAACAATAAATGAATGCTACACTTTATTTCCCAGATGATAGTACTAAAAGTTTTTATAACCTGACTGACCACTTCAATTACAGGTCCATACTTGCTGAAAAAATAGAGATTATGAGCTTTTTTCCATTGAACATTGGTTAATAAGTACTTGTTATTAATTAATCCCTTCTATAAGTGTTGTTTTCCCTTTAAAACTCTAAAATAGATAGCTTCTTTCCATTTATAAGTTACATTTTTTGAGCAACCACTCTGGGGAAGTCATGTTGCTTTAGGTCATGTGGAAGTGTATTAAAAAAAAGTTTATAATTTAATTAGGAAAATGAAAAACGAATATAAGACATTTTAATTGGACCACAGAGGCCATTCTTGGAACACACTCATATATTTTTTTCTTAGTTCCAATGATCCATGTGAAAGCTTAAGTGGAAGGAGGGAGGAATACAAGTTATGGTCATGAATGATTCATATAAGAAGATATGTACTATATAATGACAAAAAATGTTATTATGGAGTCTAACTACCATCCTCCTCCTAACTATGACTCTCCCTTCCCATGCTTCTCAAGAAAAAGAATTAGGAAAATTTGAAGAAAAAATGGGGTAGGGGAAAAATGATAATTTTGTAATGGATATATTAAAGATAGTTATAAAGCATCCAAATAAATTTGCCCAGCAGATAGTTCAACGTATGGGAGTGTGGAGGAGCAAAAAGAAAAAAAAAGTGGGTCTAGGAGACTTAGGAATCAATTATACTGAAGAAATGACTGATTTCACTAGAGTTGAGCAGATCATTGAGAAAACAAGATGACATAGCTTTGTCTTGGATTAAAGGCACATATATATATGACTGCAGGTATGGATGATGAGCTTACAGAGGTTAAGGTAATTTGTACAGATATGGAGGCAGGGAAATGGGAGAGAAGCATCATAGAAACCCATGGAAGAAAAGTTTATAGAAAGGGGTGGTCACTGTTGGTAAACACTAATGAAAAAGGAAGGACAGACATTGGATGGCAAAGTAAAGTGAAAGGATTATTGTTACTGCTAATGGTGATGTTTGTTCTTTAATTATTTTTGAAAAAAATGGCAGAAAGTTTGGTACTTTTGTAGGAATCAGTAGTTAAGAAAAGGTTGAAAGTCAGGGAGAGCAGGGATGATGGAAGGGGAAAATTCCTATAAAGAACAAGCTAGAATTGAGGGCAGTGGAAGAAATATTGACATTAGCTGAAGAAGGTGCTAGTTTTTATAAAATAGGAAGAAGAGAGAGAAAGACACACACACACACATACATACACACACACACACACACACAGAGAGAGAGAGAGAGAGAGAGAGAGAGAGAGAGAGGAGAAAAATAGAGAGAAAAGAGAGACAAAGAGACAGACAGATACACAGAGAGAAATAGAGAGAATGAGAGAGGGAGAAAGAGAAGAGAAAAAGAGAGGAAGAGAGAGACAGAGAAAGAGAGATATACTTAGTTGGAGCTTGGAAATAGAAGAGGGGGTTTTAATGATATGGCCTTAAATTTTTCAATAAGATGTGAGATAAATTCTATTTCTAAGAGCACTAAGAGATATGGTTGTGTGGGAAGCCTAAGGAAATAAGAGATACTTTGGAACTTACTCTCAGGGAAGTAAACTTCTAGTTATTGATTACCTAGACACCTGTAATGATGGAGGCAATATTTCTTATAAATTCAGTTTATGTTATTAACAAGAAAGCAGCTTGTACATTGGGAAGAGCCCTGGGTTCAAATTTTCTCACTGATGCTTACCACATGTGAGATTTTGGATAAGTAAGTCATTTATCTCCCTGAACTCCTTTTACTCTTATAAAAATTAGGGAATTGGACAGTTAATGATCTTAGGGGGGAACTTATACACTCTGAACATATGACCATGAAAAGAATTATCCTTTTAAAATGGATATATTGTTTAGCAAAACTTGTCCTTACCTGTGAATGTCATCCTAAATATAAAATAACATGCAGATTGAATAATCACTTCAGCTACAGTTGCTGAAATCTCCAGGCAAATAACTGAGCCATTCAGGGAATATGTGAAATAAAATAAATTTTGGTGAATATATATTGCTGTAGTAATGGGCTATTGGACTGATATATGAAAATGTATTCTCTATTATTGAAAAAAACTTTATCAATTATAATCTCTAATTTTTATACATTAGACCCTTTAAGTATGTGATAGGCATATATATATATATATTACATGTTTTCTTCCTCCATTTTACAAGGCACATTATAGAACTACATGAAAAAATCATTAACAATGAAAATATAATTTTTGTTAAACTTTTATAGTAAACTGATTGGAAAACATTTAAACAAAAAGTGAATGGTTAAAGTTCCTTAAACAGAACTCTTGACCAAACTCAGTTAGAAAAACAACACTGAGATATCTTCAATATTCCTGCATTGCAACAAGCATATCATTGAACTTCAGAGCAAGGTAATAGTGTCAAATTTTTCCAACCTCACATAAACCTTCTCTGCAGGTATAGTCACAAAAACCAATGGCTCTAGGGGGATATATGAATCTCATTTGCTCTGCCTAGTTTCAGAGTTTCTGATCTTGATAAATTGAAGAGAATTTTTTAAAAGGACACTGAAAAAACAAAAGTCAATAGTGGTAATTCCAAAGACTTACATTTAGGAAACAAAAAGAAAAAAAAATATATAAATCTGAAATAGAGAAATAGTGATAGTACTGGTGATGACAGTAGTGGTGATGATGGTGATGGTGATGATGATAATGATAAGCAAAATTTATATCGGATTTTAATGTTTGCAAAATATTTACTATGTTATCTCATTTGATCCTCTCAAAAACCTTGAGAAATAGGTGCTACTACTATTCCTATTTTATAATTGAGGAAACTGAAACAAACAGAAGTTTGACTTACTCTTGGTCAGAGAATTTAACAGTATCTGGAGCTGAATTTGAATTCAGGTCTTTCTAACTCTATTCACTACATTAGCTAATTATTTTTTCCCAAAAAACTTTTACAAATTAATAAATTCAATAACTTTCTCATTATCAAGGACACTACTGCATGGCAAAGAAAGGATTTGAACTGGAAGTTTTGCAAACAAGTTTGTATTTGGGGGGAAAAAGAGAGACAGTGAGAGCGAGAGCAAGAGCACTCTTCATAGGCTTACATCCCAATAAGTAAAGAAAACACACAGGGAGTTTTGACTAATGAGGCTTCTTGTTCTGGTGATATCCAGTTGGAGAGACGGAAACAAACAGAGAGGAGGATAGAAAGAAACACAGAAAGAAAGAAAGAGATAAACAAAGAAAGAAAGAAAGAAAGAAAGAAAGAAAGAGAGAGAGAGAGAGAGAGAGAGAGAGAGAGATTCATAAAAGCAGACACAGAGACAGAAGCAAAGAGTGCCAGAATCAGAGACAGAGACAGAAAGAGAGAATAAATGAAAATTACTGTTGTCACACTATCGTGTCAAAAGCTTCTGAGAACATAATGTACATTAAAGGAAGAATGGAGGTATTAGCAATTATAAGTCATCCTTATTTTAGACTTTGTATTCGTTAATAGAGGAGGAGATAATTTCCATTATCTTTGTTGTTGTATCTTATTGTATCTTGATCATTACTTGACCAACCCCAATTCCAAATTCTTCCCATTGTGAGTAGAGAGGATTAACAGGTTGCTATGAATGATGAAAACAGAGTAGTTTTCATACTCTTGTTAATTCTATAAAACAAAGTTCCACATGGGCAGAAACCACGTGTTATTCATTTTTATTGTCTCAACTCTTAGCCTATGCCTTGAACATAAGTTTTCAATAAATCTTTATTAAATCGGATTGTATTTAGCCTGGAGGGATGGATAAAAGGTGAGAAGGGAACAAGTATAATTTTCAAACAAATGCAAGGTTTCAAGAAAGGAAATGATAATCAATTGATCTTCCTGCCCTTGGAATCCCCAACAAGGAATTTGCTTGCTTAGGTAGCAGAGAGGTTTCAGTTAAGCCTAAGGAAGAGCTAGACTGCTCAGATAATAAAATAATTTACAAGGCTTTTGACAGAACTTGTGTTATCATCTTTTCCTGAAGCATTCTGAGAATTCAATCAGACAATCAACAAGAAATTACTTAGCACCTGTGATAGGCCAGGAACTGGGTGCTTGACACTAACAATACAAATCCAACAGAAAGACAGTCCTTGCTTCCAATAGCATAATTCTACTGTGGTAATAAAATAAGGATAACAATCTTCTCTAAATCATTTTAGACTGCCCTCTGATTAAAGGCTGAAAGTTTGACTGGATCATCTCTGGAGGTTCTTTCTGCTTCAACTATTATATTGCTAACTTATCCGGTCATTACACTAGTTAATATTTGTGAATGAATATTTCTAGGCAAGTGTCTATATAAGTTGGAGGATGTGTATGTGTTTGTGCATGTGTGAATGAGTGAATAAAGTCAAAATACAGGTAGTTCAATATAAGAAAACGTGGAACTCACAAGACTCTCAAAGAAAATAGTGTTTTTGAAGGGATGCACTCACAAAAGAAATGGCACTCAGCTAGAATAATGGACACAGGTTGAATATACTTCATTCATCAAAGAAAGCAAAATTAGGATCTTCACAATCAGGCTCTTTATTGGCTTTAGACTGCCTCGGTAATTGATATCAGCAGACTTTTGAGCTTCAATTGGCTTTTTTGTTCAGCATATGAAGGGGTAAGGTGAAATAGGAGGATTGCTACCCTTTTCCTTACAGTTAGAAGGAAGCACCAGAGTTTACAAAGAAGATATCAAGTACTTTAGCAATCCTTCAAATTAAGATACTAAAAAATTGAGTGAAGAAACCTCAAAGAGAAAATAATTTTGAGCACTTAAACTGAACTAAAATGTGCAATAATGGAACTAAAATCAAGAAGTAAAAACTTCCCAAAATAGTCAGTTCACTCAAGGACCTCACATTTTAAGATGGAGAGATTACATATTTAGGGGATCAGTGGCCAAGGGAATGTATTTTGTTTCAATAATTCGCAGGAATATTAAGTAGCTCATCTAGGTGGTAAATATTTACATCTTTTCTGAAAGTAATATTAATATTGATTTCATTGCCATATACAAAAGCCAGGATGAAAAGCAGGAATGTGTGTTTGTGTCAGGAGCAGTGGAGAAAGAAGTTGTATATTTGATACCATGAAAGAGCCAAAAAAAAAAAAAAAAATGAAACAAATTTGGTTGTTAGGTCTCACGTAATATGTGATCTCTATAAAGTGGATCAATTTAATATTCCTTTGACTTATTAAAACAAAATATCTTTCTTTGACTTGATATTATTTACTTTAAAATCTGGGACAAACTTAGATATAAGTTTTAAGAAGCAACATAGCACTTTTAAACCTACTGCAATTCTGAAAATTTAAAGAAAATAAAATAATTTGAGTCCTATAGGAAATCCTTCATGAAAACATATGAAAATCAACAAAAATAAGCAATAAAATTCAAGAAGGAAGAGTCAACAGAGACAGGAGAGGGCTAAAAATTAACTCTCTAGACATAATATATTTAAACTATGAGGAAAAATAGAAATGGCATACCAAGAAGCATTGTTCCAACATAGACCAGAAGATAAAATAAGATAAAAAATTCAGAAATAAGATAAGAAACAATTGAAAAAAATTGGAATATGGTTTATACCAAATAAAGAAGCCTCATCTCTACAAAATATACATCATATATATACATATACATATATTTATTCAACAAAATTTACTACAGTATATGAAGTGAAAAACAGAACATTGACAAAACTTATGTATGTACTTTGAAAAGTTTGGAAAGATGTTAATTTCAAGCAAACCTGTGAAAAATAACTAAGCCCTTTGGCTAAAAAGATAATAATTTAAAGTGATTCAGAATTTCCAAGTTAAGATTAAAGTTTAGATATTTAAATATTAGAATCTTCAGGGAATCATCTTGCCTAAAGTACTGAATACTTGAAAATAAACTGGAAAGAAAAATCCTTCACCTTCATTAATAGAAAAAGAAAAGAAAAAAAGAGCAGGACATAAAGTATAGAATATTCTCAAAAAGGTGAAATATTAAATAGAAAACCCAGAAGTAAAGATAAATAGACAGTCAGATAGACAGAGGTAAGTAGATAGGTAGGTAAGTAGGTAGGTAGATAGATGGATAGATAGTTGATTAGATGGATAGATAGTAGGTAAATAGCAAAGAAACATATTCAAATATATTTTTTCATCATTAGATGTGTCATTCTATTTGAGACTTCCCTTACTGCCCCCACTCTACCACTACCTTGGAGTTTTCTTTACAAAGATAATAGTTTGACATTTTCTTTTCCAATTCATTTTACAAATGGCAAAACTGAAGCAAATGGGATTAAGTGATGTTACATTAAGAAGTCCTGTAGAATGATAAAACTGAAGAAATCCCAGCTTCAAAACTTTTCAAAGGGGAGTTGAAAAGGGATTTTATATTTCCTAACATTTTTTCTACAAAGGAAAGCATTTTTTATACAAAAGAAAGCAGGGAATGTGTCAGGCCCTAGAAAAGAATGAGGAAAGGAGCTCCATTCCCAAGGGGAGGGGAGATTCTGGAAAGAGAGGGAGTGAGGAATTCTAACTCTCAAAGCTATAGCTCTTTCATACATTAATCAGAAGACATTCTGGGTGATAAGCAATCCTTCCAGCTCAAGACTTGAGCAGAAAAATATAAAGATTCAGATGTCACCAAATACCATAAAACAGGATTTTTTTTATAATTATAACTTTTTGACAGTACATATGCATGGATAATTTTTTTACATTATCCCTTGCACTCACTTCTGTTCCAATTTTTCCCCTCCCTCCGTCCACCCTCTCCCCCATGTGGCAAGCAGTCCTATACATGTTAAATAGGTTACAGTATATCCTAGATACAATATATGGGAGCAGAACTGAACAGTTCTCTTGCTGCACAGGGAGAATTGGATTCAGAAGGTAAAAATAACCTGGGAAGAAAAAAAAATGCATACAGTTTACACTCATTTCCCAGTGTTCCTTCTCTGGGTGTAACTGCTTCTGTCCATCATTGATCAATTGGAACTGAGTTAGATTTTCTCTTTGTTGAATATATCCCCTTCCATCAAAATACATCCTCATACAGTATCATTGTTGAAGTATATAATGATCTGGTTCTGCTCATTTCACTTAGCATCAGTTCATGTAAGTCTCTCCAAACCTCTCTATATTCATCCTGCTGGTCATTTCTTATAAAATAATAATATTCCATAACATTCATATACCACAATTTACCCAGCCATTCTCCAATTGATGGGCATCCATTCATTTTCCAGTTTCTGGCCACTACAAACAGGGCTGCTACAAACATTTTGGCACATACAGGTCCCTTTCCCTTCTTTAGTATTTCTTTGGGATATAAGCCCAATAGAAACACTGCTGGATCAAAGGGTATGCACAGTTTGATAATTTTTTGGGCATAATTCCAGATTGCTCTCCAGAATGGTTGGATTTGTTCACAACTCCACCAACAATGCATCAGTGTCCCAGTTTTCCCGCATCCCCTCCAACATTCATCATTATTTTTTCCTGTCATCTTAGCCAATCTGACAGGTGTGTAGTGGTATCTCAGAGTTGTCTTAATTTGCATTTCTCTGATCAATAATGATTTGGAACACTCTTTCATATGAGTGGTAATAGTTTCAATTTCATCCTCTGAAAATTGTCTGTTCATATCCTTTGACCATTTATCAATTGGAGAACGGCTTGATTTCTTAAAAATTAGAGCCAATTCTCTCTATATTTTGGAAACGAGGCCTTTATCAGAACTTTTAACTGTAAAAATATTTTCCCAGTTTGTTGTTTCCCTTCTAATTTTGTTTGTATTAGTTTTGTTTGTACAAAGGTTTTTTAATTTGATGCAGTCAAAATTTTCTATTTTGTGATTAATAATGATCTCTAGTTCTTTGGTCACAAATTCCTTCCTCATCCACAAGTTTGAGAAGTAAACTATCCTATGTTCCTCTAATTTATTTATGATCTCATTCTTTATGCCTAAATCATGGCCACATTTTGATCTTATCTTAGTATATGGTGTTAAGTGAGGGTCCATGCCTAATTTCTGCCATACTAATTTCCAATTTTCCCAGCAGTTTTTGTCAAATAATGAATTCTTATGCCAAAAGTTGGGATCTTTGGTTTTGTCAAACACTAAATTGATATAGTTATTGATTATTTTGTCTTGTGAACCTAACCTATTCCACTGATCAACTAATCTATTTCTTAGCCAATACCAGATGGTTTTGGTGACTGCTGCTTTATAATATAGTTTTAGATCAGGTACAGCTAGGCCACCTTCATTTGATTTTTTTTCATTAATTCCCTTAAGATTCTCGACCTTTTGTTCTTCCATATGAATTTTGTTGTTATTTTTTCTAGGTCATTAAAATAGTTTCTTGGGAGTCTGATTGGTATAGCACTAAATAAATAGATTAGTTTAGGGAGTATTGTCATCTTTATTATATTCACTTGGCCTATCCAAGAGCACTTAATATTTTTCCAGTTATTTAAATCTGACTTTATTTGTCTGGAAAGTGTTTGGTAATTTTGCTAATATAATTCCTGACTTTCCTTTGGTACATAGATTCCCAAATATTTTATGCTGTCGACAGTTATTTTGAATGGAATTTCTCTTTTTATCTCTTGCTGTTGGATTTTGTTGGTCATGTATAAAAATGCTGAAGATTTATGGGGATTTATTTTGTATTATGCTACTTTGCTGAAGTTATGAATTATTTCTAATAGCTTTTTAGTAGAATCTTTGGGGTTTTCTAAGTATACCATCCTATCATCTGCAAAGAATGATAATTTGGTTTCCTCATTACCTACTCTAATTCCTTTAATCTCTTTCTTGACTCTTATTGTCGAGGCTAGCATTTCTAATGCAATATTGAATAATAATGGCGATAATGGTCAACCTTGTTTCACTCCTGATCTTACTAAGAAAAGTTCCAGTTTTCCCTATTACATGCGATGCTTACTGACAAAAATAGGATGTTTTTGAGAACCCCATTACCAATACTTAGGAGGATCTCTGAAAATAATAAAGCCTTTGGAAAGTCTATAAACCCATATATGAGTAAGGATCTGTTTCACTATTACCACTCATATGAAAGAGTGTTCCAAATCATTATTGATCAGAGAAATGCAAATTAAGACAACTCTGAGATACCACTACACACCTGTCAGGTTGGCTAAGATGACAGGAAAAAAATAATGATGAATGTTGGAGGGGATGCGGGAAAACTGGGACACTGATGCATTATTGGTGGAGTTGTGAACGAATCCAACCATTCTGGAGAGCAATCCGGAATCATGCCCAAAAAGTTATCAAACTGTGCATATCCTTTGATCCAGCAGTGTTTCTATTGGGATTATACCCCAAAGAGATACTAAAGAAGGGAAAGGGACCTGTATGTGTCAAAATGTTTGTGGCAGCCCTGTTTGTAGTGGCTAGAAACTGGAAATTGAATGGATGCCCATCAATTGGAGAATGGCTGGGTAAATTGTGGTATATGAATGTTATGGAATATTATTGTTCTGTAAGAAATGACCAGCAGGAGGAATACAGAGAGGCTTGGAGAGACTTACATGAACTGATGCTAAGTGAAATGAGCAGAACCAGGAGATCATTATACACTTCAACAATGATATTGTAAGAGGATGTATTCTGATGGAAGTGGATTTCTTTGACAAAGAGACCTAACTCAGTTTCAACTGATTAATGATAGACAGAAGCAGTTATATCCAAAGAAAGAACACTGGGAAATCAATGTGAACTATTTGTATTTTTGTTTTTCTTCCCGGATTATTTTTACCTTCTGAATCCAATTCTCCCTGTGCAACAAGAGAACTGTTCGGTTCTGCAAACATATATTGTATCTAGAATATACTGCAATATATCTAACATATATAGGACTGCTTGTCATCTAGGGGAGGGGGTGGAGGGAGGGAGGGGAAAAATCAGAACAGAAGCGAGTGCAAGGGATAATGTAAAAAAATTACCCTGGCATGGGTTCTGTCAATATAAAGTTATTATAAAATAAAATAAAATATATTTTTTAAAAAAAGGATCTGTTTCAAGGCTGGTATGAACTTAATTGACATCTTAGTTGCCTTTTTCCTTGCATGTCCAGCTTAGATAATTAAGGAAATGCAGAGCTGGATATCAAGTCATCTTGATTGGCTTGTTGTTTCTGCTTCCTCTGTTTAAAAGGAAGTTCTAGCATATTTAATCACTTAGTATGAACGGTATAGAGCCCAGTGTCACATAGTGCCTGCTCTAAAAGTTTGAATCCATGTTTTCCTGATTCTAGGCTTAGTACTCTATCCACTCTACACTTAGGACCTAGTGTCTAATTGAGTTAAACAATAGTAATATATATGTGTGTGTGTTTTATATATATATATATATATATATATATATATATATATATATATATATATATATATATATTATATATATATATTTCCTTTGAATCAAATTGTGATTTGACTGATAAATGGTCAAAGGATATGAACAGACAATTTTCAGAGGATGAGATTGAAACTATTACCACTCATATGAAAGAGTGTTCCAAATCATTATTGATCAGAAAAATGCAAATTAAGACAACTCTGAGATACCACTACACACCTGTCAGATTGGCTAAGATGACAGGAAAAAAATAATGATGAATGTTGGAGGGGATGCGGGAAAACTGGGACACTAATGCATTGTTGGTGGAGTTGTGAACGAATCCAACCATTCTGGAGAGCAATCTGGAATTATGCCCAAAAAATTATCAAATTGTGCATACCCTTTGATCCAGCAGTGTTTCTATTGGGCTTATATCCAAAGAAATACTAAAGAAGGGAAAGGGACCTGTATGTGCCAAAATGTTTGTAGCAGCCCTGTTTGTAGTGGCTAGAAACTGGAAAATGAATGGATGCCCATCAATTGGAGAATGGCTGGGTAAATTGTGATATATGAATGTTATGGAATATTATTGTTCTGGAAGAAATGACCAGCAGGATGAATACAGAGAGGCTTGGAGAGACCTACATGAACTGATGCTAAGTGAAATGAGCAGAACCAGGAGATCATTATACACTTCGACAACGATATTGTATGAGGACATATTTTGATGGAAGTGGATTTCTTTGACAAAGAGACCTGAGTTTCAATTGATAAATGACAGACAAAAGCAGCTACACCCAAAGAAAGAACACTGGGAAACGAATGTAAACTATCTGCATTTTTGTTTTTCTTCCCGGATTATTTATACCTTCTGAATCCAATTCTCCCTGTGCAACAAGAGAACTGTTCGGTTCTGCAAACATATATTGTATCTAGGATATACTGCAACATATCCAACATATAAAGGACTGCTTGCCATCTAGGGGAGGGGGTGGAGGGAGGGAGGGGAAAAAATCGGAACAGAAACGAGTGTCAATATAATGTAATTATTAAATAAAAAATTTAAAATAAATAAATAAATAAATAAAATGGAATTGGGCAAAAAAAAAAAAAAAAAAAAAAAAAAAAAAAACAAATTGTGATTTGACAAAGTAAAGCAGCATGGTTTAGGTCAGGGTATAATAAATTCCTTTTCACCTAAGAAATTTTTGTTTGACTACACACATATCAGTATATAAAATAGGTCTACAAAATTTACTCATAATAAATCAAATATTTTACTCATAATAAAGTATAATTTCACAGTCCCCACATTTAGTTATGTGACTCCAAGTGGAGTGTGGCAACCTACAGTTTAAGAAGTTTTGGTCTAAGGATTAACAAATCAGCCTCAGAGTAAGAACAACTTGGATTTAAACCATATCTTTGACACACACTGAGATTTTGACAATGGAAAAGTTGCTTGTACTCTCATTGCCCTAGGGAACTCTCTAAGACTATTGAAGAATATTTGCTCCTTCTTTTATGCTTCCATAAAGGAATGAAGTCACCGATGCTTTGAAGGGGAAAAAAGGAGTAGAAGAAAAAAGCCAGTTTTAAGATTTATAACACTTAATGTATTATTTATTTAAAAATAATAATAAATAGCACAGACTTTTTTAAAAAATATCCAACACTATATCATTTTGGGGATATATGGTTAGTTAGAAAGATTTTACTGCATTCCATTTGAAATATTGGACTAAATTTTGCTATATTTCTGCTAATTCCTGAGAAGTGTTGATGGCTTTGCTGAGACAAAGTTGTTTAGCAAAATTATGAAAATCAATAAATTAAGGCTTTATATTAAGTTGAAACATTTAAAATAAGAGTATATCAATATAAACATGCAACTACCAATGTGTCAGTAAAACTTATTTGAAAACATTGATTGACTTGTAAGAAGAAATAGATTTGGTTTCTTTCCTAATGTTAGGAAATATAAAATCTCTGCTATCAAAATCTAACAAATCCAACAACATAAAATAACCAGACATTACAGGACATATTAAACTAATTTAAAAAATAAAGCTTTGTGGGAAATATTAATTGAGAAATGTAAATAACTTTTTCCCCAAGTTCATATGGAACATACATAAAAATGGATCAAACACTGTGTCACAAAGTATATGTTGTTATTCAGTTGTTTCAGTTACCAATTTGGACCTGTGATTTCCTTCATGTAAGGAAATCCCAAGGAGAAATTTCTAACAATATAGACTAGCAACTTCTCTGCACCTTCTAGGTTGGGCTTTTAGAATGTTAGAATACACTGGATGTCGTGGATGCCTGATAATGGATTGTTAAGAAACGCTTGTCATTTGGCTGAAGTAGTACTTGTGAAGCATTCTTAAAAATGAAATGTTTCTCCTCTTTCCTCCAGCATTGTGACAGGAAGAAATGTTTTATTCTTTCACTCAAAATGACATTAATGAGAACTCAAACAAAAATAAAAGAACTTTCATCTTGATCTTAAATTCAATTTATATTTAGTAATAACACTGAGTAGAAAATAAACATATTGTCCTAATATTGTTTAGGCAGAAGTCAATGAAATAAAAGGACTCTTTCAAGATGGTCTATAAAGACTTAGACAATTAAAAGAGATACAGAGAATTACAAAATGTAACATAGGAAAGGACCTCAGTGACTACTTCGTCCAGTTTTTCCTTGAGAAAGAATAAAGGCAGGAAAGCAGATTGTATATCAAATCTTATAATGAAGGTAGTTTTATATTCTTTCAAATGTAGGTCTTTAAAAACAAATTAAAGTAAATTAAATTCTAGAGATTCACATTTCAAAAAAAAAAAACTCTCCTGATATATATATATATATATATATATATATATATATATATATATATATATATATTTCTTTCTTTTCTTTTTAAACTTAGATTTTTAAAAGGTGAATGTTCAGTAATTATCTCATGGTACTTTAGATGTTGGATTGATTCCTGTTGTTAGTTGACCCTCCTGTGGGAAATTTTGATCATAAACTTCAAAGGCTGACCTTGGATTTGATTTCATAAGGAAAATTACATTCAATTAGACCTCTACAATTGAAGGAAGATGACAAGATTATCTGAAATTGAATACTACACCTGGAGTCCAGGAAAGGAAAAAACTAAACAAATAAACAAAAAACAAAAATGGCCACCTTAAACGTCAACAGTTATAGATTATGGATGAGATCTGTACTAACATCCTAGTCCAATGTCACCTGCCTGTTTGTAGTTCTTAAATATGTAGTTAACAAACAGTAATTGTTTTATACACATACATACATATGCATGTACACAAAAATTTACATGTGGGTACATATACACATGTATAAATATACATGTTCATATTTTAAAACATTTTAATATTTTAAGCATTTCAACTTACAAAACACTTCCACAATTTCCTATGTTGATGTTTCTTAATTTTTTGCTAATGATCATCCACAGCTGAAGACTAATAAAGCCTAGAAGAAACATGATGGAAAAGTACAAACACTGAATTTGAAATCAAAGGCTCAGTCAAACTTCTTCGATGAGCACTGAGAGTAGTTTCACACAAAGCAAGGTCCTCTCTAAGAATCCAACTCAGGCTTGAAGCTGTCATTTTCCACTTTTAAAAAGGAAGGAATGCTTCTTACCTCCAGTGATCAAACTTGTGCTTTTGTGAGCTTATGCTGAAACTGCATAAGAGGAAATCATGAAATAGTGCTTTTTGTTACTTTCAGTGAAAGAACAACCCTTTGTCAACTTGAAGTTTCAAGTAAGAATTGGCTGCAGTTCTTTCTGCTGCTTCTATCAACTGTGTGTGCAAACTTCACTCTGCTTACTACAATTACCATCATAGCTAGAATTGATGGTTGCTAAACTTAGTCGATATTGGGGCCAGAATATTTAAGCAGAATTAATAATAACAACAAGATGTATAATATGAAATAAATTACATATTACATAATACATACTATGCATTACATATCATGTTATTGTTGTTGTTGTTATGTCTCTGTAAGGCTTACAAAAAACTTTAAAGTATCTTATTTTATCCCAATTGACTTGAAGTCAATTAATTTTTATCCCAATATAATCCAATGAAATAAATAATTTAATTTAATGTCTTGATCACTAATTAAACTGCAATACTATGAAGTACTATGCTGGTCATTAGTGATACAAAGCTCAAAGGAGATACAATCCCTGCCCACAAGAAATTTGAAATCTGGTAAAAAGGAAAAGATTTATACAGCCATGAAATTTAGATAAAATATTCTAATAATCACTTCCCAATGGAACAAACAGGAAAGTATATATAAATTTTAACTGGGGAAATTAAGCACTTTGAGAAAATGAAAAGCATAAAAAATAATGTAAGGAAAACTGAAGCTGAAGCATGAGTTGTTTAGGGATATGTGATAATTTATAATTAATTTTTAATTTTTTAACAGGCAATAGCATGACTCAAATGGTTTGCTTTCATTAAATAGATTAGATTATTCTAAATCAAACTGTTTTATCTTTTAATTATTTTGAATTGTCACTCGGTATTCTATTTGTTGTTATCATTCAGTCATTTTCAGCTATGTTAGACTTTTCATGAACCATTTGTAGCTTTCTTGGAAAAGACTCGAGAGCGATTTGCCATTTCCTTCTCCGACTCATTTTCCAGCTGAATAAACTAAGGCAAACAAGGTTAAGTGACCTGCCCAAGGTCACATAGATAGTAAGTGCTTGAGAACAGGTATGGACTCAGGAAGATGAGTCTTCCTGACTCTAGCCCCAGTCCTCTATCCACAGGGCCACCTAACTACCCTCATTATCATCTATTATTGTATAATGATTAGCTGATATTTGTATAACACTTTTAGATTTCAAGACAACTTTATTTAACTTAAAAGTTTTGTTCAGGTAAAATTATTTTATTTTAAATTTAAATTTTATATATTAAATGTGAGTCTTGTTTGAATTGTCTGCAATTGTGAGATTAACAATGTGTGCATGCATACGTATAGTGAATAACATATACATATTATATCACTTTTCAGGGCAGTGTTGGATAATGAATTAACATTGCAGACAGATTTCAGTGTAAAAGTCATGCCTCTGATATATAACAGCACTGATCCTGAGTATGTCACTTAATCTCCTATTTCTCGAAGTGAATCTATCAGACTGTAAATTACCATCATCTGATTGAAATTGGTTAGAGGAGTTTTTGACCTTTTGATTCCTAGGCTGATGACATCAAAGATCAATCCAAAAATGCATGTAAATGTGTTTTTCTTAGCAGGTATGTCCATACACACACACATATATGTATGTATATATGTGTGTGTGTGTGTGTGTGTGTGTGTATGCATATATCTATATATACATAGATATACATAGTTTTATATATACATGTATGTATGCATAAATACATATATGGGTTGATGATGAATGAATAGAATAACTTTCTTGAAGGATTCAATAATACTTTAACATGGGAAATAAATGACATTAATCAGTTATTACTTTTCTATTGGACTCACTTCATTATATATATATGTATATATATATATATATAGTAGTTATATAAGACCTATTAAAAATCAAATATATGCCAACCATTTAGAAAACAAAATCAATATTTTTAAGTCTAACTGCCTCAGTCTATTCTAAGTTGTCAAAATATTTAGGTAAAAGGGAATACTAATTAATTATCCCACTGTTTGAGCTATTTTTACAGGCATATACATTTTGAAAATACAGTTTAACTGAACAAGCTTTTATTGTTTGGGTCTGTGTAAGGCATGTGTTAGTGGAGATAATATTGGTTTTCTGAATTTTATTTTCCAAATAGTTTGTTGTAGGTATATTTTGAAATAAAAATAACAGAAGACCAGATTCACTTTATTCTTCTGAAAGACAGTCTGATCTGTACATTCCTTTTGGTTATTTTTGTACAACTTTTCAAGTTAATATAATTAAATACATATGTATGCACAAATATATGCATATGCAAAATATATGCATATATATAAAACATTTGTAAAACCTTACTTGAATAAATGAAGCATTTCAAAATTTCCAAATATATTGCTGTTTTTAGATATATTCTTATAATAGACAAGGTTTTTAAAACAGGCTGAAGTACTTAACTTACAAAAGGTAGTTTTGGATGAGGAGAAACTTTGATCCAGAGATTTAAAGTATGATTCCATCTCTGGTGAATTTAAGAAGCTGTGGTGGTTATTACCCACAACCTTATTCCACCCACCCCTATTGTCTTGAATTACCATTCCAAACCCAGAGAAAATGGCAATGTTTCACAGAGATTCAGAAATTACTGTTTACTACAGGCTAAAGCAGACTGGCCTGATTATAAGAAAGTTGCTGTGAAATGGAAGAAAAAGCAATGTTAGTAATCCATGATCACACTGAAAACTGAAAGCTATTGCCAACAGATCAAGGGAAGTTTTGCTCCAAAGTGTTAAGTTCATGTATATAGGTGTATATGCACACATATGCTGTAGAAACATTAAGATAATAAGGTTTATTCCACATGTGGGGTAAGAGAAAGAAAAAGGAAAGAAAGAAAAGCTTTCTTGGATGAAGAAGTGATCTATGGACTATGGAAAGAATGTTTTGGATAGACAAATGAGAAGGATAACAAAGGAAGAAGCTGCAGGACGCTTGCAGGTCTTGGTAGCTGTCTGTGCTGTTTCAGCAGTCTAGTTTTTGGACTACGTCATAGTCAAAGACTGAACCATAAAGTTCCAAAAAGATTCCCAAAGTTAGATTTTCTGATCTGTCTTTATATCAGTGGTTGTGTAACTCTTGGCCGGTTTGCTCCTGGTCATTTGGATTATGATCAGGAATAGAATACTGCTATGCCTATTTATTTTATTATTATAATATTTTAGTAGCTTTACAAATTAAATAAAGAAGAATAAAAAATAGAAAATATAGGAATTTAGCTTTCAATGTGCCTGTCTTTAATGATTTATTTAATAGATTGAATAATTTTAATACAAATAATAATTTAAATAATATAATTTAAAAGAAATTAAATATAAAAGTGTTTGAGGAAAGATGTTGGAATGAGTAACCACATAAAATAGGTTTTCTTAATTAAATTTGCATGATAAGACACATTTTTAGAGGAAAAATTATGGCTTAAAATCATGGCTTAGATTATTTTTCACAGTTTTTTAAAATGATAAATCTTACAGAAAAAGGGAAATCTTTAGAAGGAAGGACTAAAGCAACTGTTTTTTTCTTAAAAAAAAAATGCTCTTGCATGGTTTTTTCTTAGAATGAGCTCATTAAAAGCAAAAACTAGCTTCCTTTTCTGCTTGCACTCCTAGTAAATGCTGGAACACACTGACCAAGGTATGAACACAACCACAATAATCAATAATAAATACTTGTTAAATGATACATTCATTCATTCTTGGGGAGGAAAAAAAAAAGAGCACAAAATTTTCTTTTTTCTTTTCCCTCAAACTGATATAATGATGATGCTATGCAGCATCAGATACCATGGAACTATAGATCTGCTATATAGTCAGAAAGATTTGAGTTCCAATGTGCTTTCAAACTTACTAGCTGTGTGACCATGTCTCTTACTCCTTTAAACCTTAATTTCTTCATCTGTAAAATGAGCTAAAACAGAAAATGTCAGACCACTTCAGGATCTCTGCCCACAAAATCCCAAATGGAGTCATGAAGAGTTGGACAAGACTGAAATGATTGAGCACATAGTCTAACCTTGGCTATTGAATTAAACCTATCAAGGAACACAAATGAAAAAAATAAATAGAACCTACCTTTTCTCCCAGACAGAAATATATGATTTGTGATAATTGTCTGTGCGAGTGCTTCCGTGCGTGTGTGTGTGTCTGTGTGGGTAGCAAGATTCCCAAAGTCATTAACTCAACTCCCTTAGATTCAAGGGCTGCATTTTCACTATAACTTTTTGGCAATACTGTTTAATTCAAGTACTGTTGCTCAGAAACCAAAATTGAAACGTTTATCTTAATGGACATAGCAGTGTCCACAGGTCAAAGATGTCACCATAATTCTATCTATATCTAACATACTTTTCGTCGTGAGAGGAATTTATCAAATAGTCACCAGGGAATCTATGTTACTTGAAAAAAATATTTCAAACTCTTAATTATAGTGGGACATTGTTGTCACGTTTATGTAAGTGAAGCTGTGATCATCTGCCTTCTTGGAAGGAGGATCCACATCAGTATAATCATAAATTCACTTGAAATTTTGAGTTAGACTGTATGTGAATGGTACCACTGATAAATGTGTTTTATTGAGAATATCAGCACCAGACCACAAGGAACAACACTAAAATGGATTTGATTTTTTTACTGGATCTTTAATTTAATTTGTTTAGAGATCACCTAGAAAGAAAATTCTCCCTCTCACTGTAGATCAGACACTAGGCAGATATTCAAGTAAAATTTCCCTCTCCATGGTTACCCACAGTTTCCTAAATATCCAAACCAATGGTCTTTTGTTGATCCTCATCCTTCTTGACCTTTCCACAGCATCAGATACCATGGAACTGCTGCTCCTCATTCCAGGGTTTTTCCTGGGTTTTCAGAATATTTTTTTGGTTTTTCTCATATCTTTAGGGTTAGTCTTTTGCAGTCTCCTTTGCTGGTTCATCTATGTCATGCATACATTGTTGCATTGCATTGTTCTTCAAATCAGTCTCCCAGCACCAAATGCCTCCTAACACCCATCCATTTTCCAATTATCTGCATGAGAAATTTTCCTAGTTCAAATCTGACCATGTTAGCTCCTCCTTCCCTGCCCACTCAATAGCATCTGCTGGCTCCTCTTACATCTAGAATTAAATATGAAAACTCTGTTTAGAATTTAAAGCGTTGCACAGTCTGGGTTTCTTTGCCTTTCTACTCTTCTTACAATTTGATCTCCTCCTTGTGCCTTTGATTCAGGTTGGCCTGTTGTTCCTCACATACAATAATCCATCTCCTTTGCTTTACTTTTACTATTACTCACTTTTAGACTCACTAGAGGTCATGTAGCCATGAAATGCTGACTAAAGGAAATGTAGCCATTATTGTCAATTATATTGCAAACTCATATGATATTTCAATTGATTTTTAAAAAATACTTAAAATCCCATGCTTTTCCCATAATCTGGATTGCTGGGACAGGAAAATAAGGGGAATTCAGGTGTGTGAAGAAATAAGCTGTATTATATTACATATTATTCCAGACTTTTTTATTCCATAGAGCACACATTTATATCATTAACCATGAACACAACATAATATTTACTCAATGGGTGAAAAAGAAATGATCTTCATTAAACTGGTTTCCTTCTTCCAGATCTCATTGTGCTGTAAGGAAATTGGTTTCATTGATCATATATAACATATAAGTTTTTATTAATTTGTTGAAAAGGCTACAATTGACTGGACACAAACCATGGTGAGCATTTTTGCAGTTATTAGAATTGAAATTAGTTGGGATGGAGCTTTAGGCAGAAAACACTCCAATTAAACTAGGTAGGAAAGTTGATCCTAGACCCTTGATGTTGCTGCCACTAGAGAGGAGGGGATGAATATGTCATCTTGGAGAATAATGGCTCTGCAGGAAAAGGAGACTGAGATGGGAACTCAGGAGAACTATATGTTAACAAAACTCAGGAGAGTAAAAGGAGACAAAATGTGACATTACATTGGAAGTGAGCTTAGAAGGGCTGAAGAAGTGTCACATTTTAGCAGTCATCTACATCTTATCAAAGGAATTGAGGGAAAAAAGAGATTCATTTGAGAAGTTGAAGCAAACAGGGCATTCCAATTAAATGCTTGAGGAGGACTGTCTTATGGGGAAGAGGAAGATTGAACTTTGGTCTTGGTCTAGTTTCCATCTCATCCTTTTCCCTTTGACTGGGACTTTTCAATATTCAAAATGGCCAGAGCTTGCTGAATTGTCCATCCGGGGTCCTATTTGTATATTCAGATCTAGTGATGGCAGTGTCTGCTTTGGAACCAAGGATAGATTTGACATAAATCCATGTAACTGAGATGAACCCACAAAAGAAACTACTCCATGGCTAAGGGTCAATTCTTGATCACACGCTCTCTTTTTTTCTGAGGCAATTGAGGTTGACTTGCCCAGGGTCACACAGCTAGGAAGTGTTAAGTATCTGAGACCAGATTTGAACTCAAGTCCTCCTGACTTCAGGGCTGGCGCTCTATCCACTGAGCTACCTAGCTGCCCCATATTCTTAATAGTAGAATAATAAGAAGTAGACTTCCACCAACCAGAAATTGTGTTATCATTGTACAATTTCTGTGTCCTAAGTTTGAATTCACTTTTCACTTGAGTTTGTATGTATTTGTAGAACAGTGTGTCAAAGATTTTTTGGAAGGAACACACAAATATACATACACAGACATATAAAGGCACATATGCACTAGTTTAGTTAACGCTTCTTAAAACTGGTTTACTAAAATGATCCTCAACTCATTATCTTGGACTAAAAGTACTCTTGTTGGAAAATTATAGTACTAATTATAATAATTATTGTTAGGATTCATATAGTTCCTACTATTTTCTAGGCATTATAAATGTCTTACAACTATTACTTCATTTGATTTTAGCAAGAACCATAGGAGGTCAGTGTTATTATTATTATCCTTTCTATAATTAAGGTAATGGAAGCAAACAGAAGTTAGTGACTTGCCCAACATCACACAGCTAGCAAATGTGTGAGGCTGAATTTGAACAGAGGTCTTGCTAACTTCACGACCCTACCACATAGATAACCTATTTCAAGTGACACGTGTTGGAGAATTATCCCTGAATAAAACTCAGGGGAGACCATCTAACCTTGTTCTATAACATGACACTAGTCTGTTATAGTAGGGATGGGATGTGAAAAATAGATTGCATGAAGTACTTACCAAAGGAACACTTTAAACTACAGAATATTGTGAACAAAGACACAAATCCAGGAACTTTTTCCTAAGCATAAAACAAAGCTGAAACAGGATGTAAGATCAGGGAAATATTGAAATATTTTTAAAAATAGATCAGAGTAGAAAAAAAGTTGAGTGATTGCCCCAGATAAAAAGGGTTGGGGAAGCTTTAGCTAAAGCATCTTTAAACTGAACTGTTGTAATCTGTTTATCCATTAAAGGGTAAAAGCATCTCTATTTCATGAGGTCAGAAATATAATTCAATGTCTCTTACAGACTGGTCCAAGGGGAGTGATGGGGCAGAATTATGCCGAAGGACACAAATAGGAAATGGAGGATCGATCATTGATAGATAATATTGAATATATTTTATTTTGACTAATTTAAATTTGCTTTGTCATTTTTTGGGGATACATTATACAACGAGGATATTTTTTCAAAGAGACTTGCAATAAACAGATTACCTGAATTGGACTCAGTCCCTTAAGCTTTCATGCCTTGCTGAAAAGAAAGAAGCCTTTTATGTAATCAGTATCAAAACTCTGAAGGGCTTATGGAATAAGCTGAATACAATTTAATCACAAAATAGGTTAAGAATTGTGTGTGTGTGTGTGTGTGTGTGTGTTTTCTCACAAGACTTAGTAGACACATGATTAAATGAAACCCATTTAGAATAGGTCTGTCTGGATACCACAATGTAAAGTTGTAGGCAGGCAATTCATGAATAAATGATAATGGAACTCCATTTTAAGGAATAGCTGAATCTCCATGGCCCAGATATTTGGATGTACCCTCTCTATTTAGGAAAGCTGAATTCCAAGTTAACAAACAATCGGGGAGGGTCTGGAATCATGGGGATGCAGACTGAAAGTAGCAGCCAAGGAAAGCTCTGGGGGCTCCTTTTATGTGTTGCCCCAGTTACTAGGTTACACCATCATAAGGACAAATTTTGAATTCCTGCCTAGTGGTAAGGCCTTTATTCTCTTCCACAAGAATCTTCTTGTGGGAAAAAGAAAAGAAAAAAATTAAAAGTCATCTGTAAATTTGATTAGATGATGACTAACATCTAAATAAATTCTGCGTGAACTGAATTTTTCCAACTGGGAAAATGAAGGAGTTCTAGACTTAGAAGTTTCCAGCAAAGAATGCATGGAGCAAAAAGAACTGAGAATAGAGTGTGTATTGTGGGACACCAGACTGTGAATCGATAATCTTATTATTACTTTAAAAGTCAGAACTCTGAAGGGTAGGCAGGGATATGTTAAAAAAAATTACAAAGGATTATATGAGTTATATGAAGATAGGATGGGGAGAAAGTACAAATGACCAAAGTTGACCATGATATATTCAGAGAATGCTGAATATATAATCATTAAATGGTTTGTAAATTGGTGAAGTGATGAGATTTTAGAGATGCATTTCCTGGTGTTCCTGCCACTCTTTCCAACTCTCAGTTTTTGTGTGCAGTGACTGCCGGCCAGCAACTGTCTTGGCAGCAATACATGGCAGGTGTGTGAAGATAGGATGTAGGGAGACCTATCTTTTCCCACAGAGTGTGCTTCTCCTCCCCTCCCTCTCACTGTGGACAAGTCCATATTACTTAACGTTATACTGAAATTAAAAGTGAGACAACCAGGTGTGCTCAATATCCCTAAAGAGAGAAAATTGAAGCAACAGACCCTTATAACTATCCCAGAAATGTCCTATGTTGGCCCAAAATTGAAGTGGAAAATTCCAGGATGATAGCAGATGACCTTGAAGTATTATTCCTAAATTCTTTGGAGGTTATTGAACTATTTTCTTTTTTTTCCCCAAAAACCCATCCCTTCTTCTAACTGATCTTTCTGCTAAAATACCCACATCTTTCCAAACCATTCAGTTTCACAGCCTAGAACTCTGTCTCTCTTTCTCTCTGTATCTGTCTCTGTGTCTGTCTCTCTCTCACACTTAGAAAATTAAATAGTTGGACTTACTAAGATGGTTTTCACTTTTAACTGTATCATCTTGAAGAGATCATCATACAAAGCAACAAGAAGATCATGGGATGATCAACTGTGATGGACTTGGCTCTTTTCAACAATGAATTGATTCAGCCCATTTTCAAAAGACTTGTGGTAGAGAGAGCCATCCGCATCCAGAAAGAGAACTATGGAGACTGAAAGTGGATCACAACATAGGATTTTCAGCATTTTTGTTGTTGTTTGCTGGCTTTTTTTCTTTCTCATTTTCCTTTCTTTTTTGACCTGTTTTTTTCTTGTGCATCATGATAATTGTGGAAAGATCTGAAGAAGAATTGTATTACTTTCTGAATTATTTGCTGTGTATGGGGAAGGGATGGAGGAAGGGAAGAAGAAAATTTGGAACACAAGGTTTTGCAAGTGTAAATGTTGAAAACTTTTGCATATATTATTTAAAAAAATAAAAAATAAATGTATAATCCTCCGATCCCCCTTCTTGTATCCTTTATCTTTGATTTTGTTGAGATTTTTCAAATTATTCTTACATCAAAAATTCCCTTACTACTAGATTAGGTTGTAATTGATTTGCATTTTATTTGTATTTAGGAAACTTGCCTTCAGCCCTCCTTCTTCTCCCCTTCCCTCCCTTCCCTGTCTCTCTCTCTTTTGGTCCAGCAGAAGAAACCAAAGTTAAAAAGAGAGATTTCAGCTTGACATTAAGTAAAACTTTCTAACAATTAGGGCTCTTTGTAGATACTTCAAGAAAATATTTATTGTTGTCTTTGGATCCAAAAAATCTGTGAACTATCTGGAACATAGTATACATTTAAAAATGCCGATTGATTGTTGGGAGGGGATGTCTTTAACCAGAGGCATGGTCATCAAATTTATAGTAAGTATTCTTACTCTATTCTGGAATGGATTAGGTTTTTTAAGTCTTTTCCACTCTGAAATTTTGTGATTCTGTGATTAATCAGACTGCCTCTACTCAGTAAAGAAAATCTATTTTGAAATGTATGGACGTTTGTGACTAAGTCATTTCATTTTTTGAGATAAAAGTACATTCTTATTAAGTGAAAACTGGGTTGTTGGAATTGAAGATGGATGTGTCAGTTTTTTTAGATCTAAGAGCAAACTGCTCTGTTTGTACTAGCAATGCCCCACAGAATAATCAAAATAAAAGTAAAAATGAAAGCAGCAACCAACTTGTATAACCCAGAGGGACACATTTCTTTAATGTGAGCTTGTCCTCATCTACTAGTTAGAAATGTCTTTGTGGAGATCATAAATTACTTGGGTTTGGGAGAAGGAAGATTTGATTCTGCAGGAGTTAATAGGGATGTCACAGGGCAATGTAACACAGTAGTCAAAGCAGTGAGTTTTGGGTCATGAAGACTTAGAATCCAATCCCAGATACTACCTATGTGGTGCTGGAGAATTAATTTAGCTTCTCTGGGCCTCAGTTGAGTCATCTGTGAAATGAAAGGGCTGAACTCTTCTTGTGGGAGGTGGCTGATGTAGCATCAGTAGTCCTGAAGTCAAACAAACTGGCATTCAATCCCTCCTCTGATGTTGATATATATATGATGTATATAATCTTAGATAAGTCACTTTTCCTGCATCTATCAAATAATAGAGTTAGACTAAAAGATCCCTAAGATCCCTTTCACTTCTTGATGCATCAAGTTTCTGACCTTCAACAGAAGTCAAGTCAACAGCATTTGGTAAGTATCCATTATGTTTTGAGTGTTTCAAATACAGGCAAAAGCCAGGCTCTGCCTTTTAGAGCCTCTCAGCCTAATAAGAGTGGCCATATACACATGACAACGTGCAAAGATATGGACAGGGCAAACTAAGGCAATCAACAGATGGAAAGAGTTAGTATTAACAGGGATAGGTTAAGGAATATTACAGAAGATAGATGGGTAACTGGATATCCTCACTCACTTCCTCTGTGGCTTTAGGCAAATGGTATGAATGATCACTTTGTTTGCATTTCCTGTCCCAATAAATGTATAATATTATCTAAGGACTAACCTTCTCTATACTCACCTTTGATTAAGGATGTATCATTATGACATACTTCTGCTTTGATTCTTGATGCTTTTATCCCAATTTTTATTCTCTCAGTAGCTTTATTGTAACTTAGATAAGGGAGACCACTTTCACCAAGGTGGCAGGGATCTACATCCAGCAATTTTTTCATTGATGTAGCTGGATACAAGAAGGAAGAATAGAAGGAAATGAGCATCTACTAAGTTCCTATTTCAGATACTGTTTTAAGTGCTTTACAGATATGTTCTCCTTTGATTTTTGAATGACTCAGGCAAGCAGGTGTTATTATTATCCCCATTTTGCCTTTGAGGAAATGGAGCAAACAGAGGTTAAGTGATTTGTTCATTATCACATGACTATTAAGTATCTGAGGCTACATTTGAACTATGTTATTCTTTCCTCCAGTCTTAGTACTGTGTCCATTTGGTCACCTCTATTTGATTAACCCACTGTCTAAAGAAATCAAATATAAAAATTTCTCAAAGCGTCTCAATAGAGAGGACTTAGAATTTTTAACCTTTTATTTACTCCCAGCTCTTCTTCTTGGTTTCAGCTCTGAATATCATCCATTTTTTTTCCCTTCCATATTCATTTTAGCTGCCATTTCCACTAACGGCTATTAAATCTCAGGCTCCAGAGGAACAAGTCTAATCCATTTTCCAAATGACAACTTTTCAAGTATTTTCAAGTAATCTCCTACACACACACACACACACACACACACACACACACACACACACACACACACACACACACACACCTGAAATCTTTTCTTCAACAAGATAAATGTCTTTTATCTCTTCTTAAGTTGCATGACCAAAGAACATTCACTATCTTGATTGTCTTCCTCTGAATGTTGCCTAGTTTATCATTGTCCGACTGAAAATTTTGTCCCCAGAATAGAAAATAATGTTCCTGATGTTAGCTGATAAGGGCAGTGTATAACTGAGCTATCAACTCTTTATTCTAAGATGTTGGTTCTCTCAAAATTGCTTAGACTGCCATGGTTTGCTGTATCACAATGGTGACTCATTTTGAACTTGCAAAAAACTAAAATGTGAGGGCCTTTTCCACAGGGATTTCTGACATATACTGGATAGAATATTGAACCTGGAGTTTGAAAGAAAGTCCAAACTCAGACACTAACACGTATGTAGCTCCATGCAAATCATTTAACCTCCTTGTATCTTAGTTTCTTCTTATTAAAATGGATATAACAATAGCATCTATTTCTCATGATTGTTGTACGGATGAAATGAGATAATATTTTATATCATAAGAATACAAGAATATAAATGCAAGAAATTATTATTTTTACTCTTTCCATGACAATTCTGATAAAATTACTTTTAAAAAGTTATTATTTTTTCCAATTTTAGAGATAATAAAGTGAAATTTACAGAGGCTGAATAAATTGCCTATGAATCATACAATTAAAAAAAGTTCTCAGGGCAAAAATTTGATCCTAAGACATTTAGTGTCCAAGATAAGAACTTCTATTGCCCAAGATAATTGTATATATATACATATGTATATATATATATATATACATACATATATTATGTATATGTATATATATATGACTTAACATATATTTTAACATGTATAACATATATTGGATATATTGAGGGGAAGGAAGGGAAATTTTGAAACACAAGACTATGTAAGGATCAATGTTGAAAAATTATCCATATATGTTTTGAAAATAAAAAGCTTTAATTTAAAAAATACCCAAAAAGAACTTCCACTGCCATAGCAAACAACCACACATCAAAATAAATGAATAAACAACACACAAATGGATGAATAAAACTATATATATGCATATATAATAATATGTTTATCATTTATATATAGTATCGGCTGACATGTTTGTATGTACCTATATGTAATGCTTCTTTTAAAATTTACTCCACATGGACTGAGACTCCATCAAAATCCAGAAACTGTCCAATTCCTTGTTCCCTGTGATCAGTATTCAAATGCACTTAATGTTTTTTGGCTTTTATTGTACAAAAAAATCAAAATCTAGGTTGCTTTTTTTTTTTAAAATTAAGACCTCAGTGTAAAAAGAATACAAAATTTTTCTTTTTTACCACTTTGGTAAAAGTGATCCATTTCTGTGTCCAGTCCTCCCTTCATTCCCTTGCTCTCTTCTTTAGTGTTTGTACAGCAAGTAATGGGGTGTACTGTTTCCTATATTCTCTCATGAAGCATTAATGGAGGTTGTTTTGCTCAAGCCTCTTCCCCCAGTCCCCGTCCCTTTTCCAATTGCAAAATGCTACTCTTGGGGAAACAGGGTGTCTCAGATCCCCAGGATTACCAATAAAAAGAAGAATTCCTTCTCCACTGAGCAAGATCTCATCCGATTCTGATCAGGCTGATAATATCATCCCAGATGCTCAGTCTGAGAGATGTCCTCCTGCTGGTGCTCATTATTATCGCCTTTGGTGATGCCTTTTTATGCCTATTGTCACAATGAATTCCATGTCTGGATGCTGTCAGCAGCATCATTATCATTTCTGTCAATAAGGAGGCAAGTATCTGACCCCTGAACCTCAGAAGGTTTATTCCCTCTTAGGGATGTTGAGATGATTACTAAATCACTACTTTTTTCATGACAAGAGATGTGAAGATAAAGCATTTTTTACTATAAGATGAAGCTGAGTTACAACCATCCTTCTCTCTGAATGGAATCAATTACTATTGTTTAATTCTAAAAAATTAATATTTTTTGGACACCATCTTCTTTCTTTCATCATCATTCCATTCTACAACATTCTCTAGAAACAATCAGCAGTCTCTTGAAGTTCTAAAAATGCCTTAATCTAACATTGTTACATGGTATGGGTTTTAAATAGGAGAGGGGACATGGTAAATGCATATTCTGTAAAAATGGCTATGCAAATTTGAGAACTAATAATGAACAAAGAATAAAACTTTCAAAGAAAGTGAAGACATTTCTTTTTTTAAGGTATATGTAAACAATAAACACATGAGAGAAGAAATTAGCATTTTAATGTGGCTAATTATTATCTAGTATGAAGGTCCCAAAATTGAAATCTCACACACTTTATTGTTTTCTCTGAAAATAGCAATACCTCTTCCTCGCCCCCCCAAAAAAAATTCTATCATTATCCATTGAACAGTGAAAGACTTATCTCTTACCTCTTTGAAAAATCAGATAAAATCCTACTTTTTGTAAAAAGAAAGAAAGAAAGAAAAAGGAAGGAAGGAAGGAAGGAAAGAAGGAAGAAGGGAAGGAAGGAAGGAAGAAGGGAAGGAAGGAAGGAGGAGAGATGGAGAGAGGAAGGAAGGGAGGGAGGGAGGAAGGGAAGAAAGAAAGAAAGAAAGAAAGAAAGAAAGAAAGAAAGAAAGAAAGAAAATAAGTCAAATCAACCCTCCCTACCCCCCTCCTATGGTCTTTCTGCTCATACATTACTTCACCCATATTGCCTTCTCTTTGATATTATCCTGTTCATAGGATCTTGTGTATACATCTTGCTTATACATAGTTAATGCATGTATAATACATTAATTAATATATAATACATAGTTAATAGTTAATATTGTACATGCATAATGTATCTGTTCAATATTTGCCTCTGATACATACTAGCTATAAATTCCATGATAAGTCACTTATTCTCCAGAAAAGTTGTCAGTGTGGGACTGTCAGTCCCACATTACAATGTGTGTTTGTTGAAGGTATAAGTGTTTATTTGTATCCTTAGTGTATAACACAGTGTCTTGGACATAGGTAGTGACTGAGGAGTTCAACTTAGAAGATTAGCCCAATAGTATAAACACAATAATATCAACAATATAGAGCTAGAAAAAAAAATAACAAAATTCTTCTGGAGGAACAAAAGTTGAAGAATTTCAAGGGAATTAAGAGAAAAAAAGGACAAAGTGCCCTGGCTGTACCAGACCTAAAAACATCATATAAAGTAGCAGTTATCAAAACCATTTGGTACTGGCTGAGAAATAAAGTAGTCGATTAATGGAAAAGGTTAGGTTCACAAGACACAATAGTAAATTATTATTATAATCTAGTGTTTGATAAACCCAAAGACTCTAGCTTCTAGGGTAAGAACTCACTCTTTGACAAAAATTTCTGGGAAAACTGAAAAATTCTCTGGCAGAAACTAGACATTGACCAGCACTTATTACCCTATACCAAGATTAAATTGAAATAGGTTCATAAGAGCTAAAGTGTGATGTTGTAAGTCAAATACAAGAGATAGTCTACCTCTCAGATCTGTGAAGAAGAGAGGAATTTATAACCGAAGAACTAGAAAACATTATGAAATACAAAATGGATAATTTTGATTATGTTAAATTAAAAGGTTTTTGTACAAAAAACAACAACAATGTACCCAAGAATAGAAGGGAAGCAGAAAACTGTAAAAAAAAAAAAATTACATCCAAGGGTTTTGCTAAAGATCTTATTTCTAAAATATATAGAGAATTGACTCAAATCTATAAAAAATACAGGCCATTTTCCAATTGATAAATGGTCAAAAGATATAAAAAGATAATTTTCAGATGAATAAATTAAAATCATTTCTAGCCATATGAAAAAATGCTCTAAATCACTATTGATTAGTAAAATGCAAATCAAGACAACTCTAAGATACCACTTCACACCTCTCACATTGGCCTAGATATCAGAAAAAGATCATGATAAATATTGGAGAGAATGTGGGAAAACTGAGATACATACATTGTTGGTGGAGTTGTGAACTGATGCAGCCATTCTGGAGAGCAATTTGGAACTATTTTTAAAGGGTATAAAACTGAGCATACCCTTTGATCCAGCAGTGACTGTACTGGACCCAAAAAGATAATAAAAAATGGAAAATGACCCATATGTATAAAAATATTTTTAAGCAGCTTTTTTTGTAGTGGCAAGAAATTGGAAATTAAGTCGATGCCCATCAATTGGGAAATGGCTAAGTAAGTTATGGTATATGAATTTTATGGTATATTATTGTTCTCTAAGTAAAGATGAGCCGGATGATTTCAGAAAAGACTGGAAAGACTTTTATGAACTGATGCTAAGTGAAGTGAGTAGAATCAAGAGAACACTACACAGTAACAACAAGATGATGTGATGATCAAATGTGATAGATTCGACTCTTTTCAACAATGAGGTAATTAATGTATACATATATTGTATTTAACTTATACTTCAATATATTTAACATGTATTGGTCAACCTGCCATCTGGAGGAAGTGCTGGGGGGAAGGAGGGGAAAATTTGGAACAAAAGGTACTGCAATTGTCAATGCATATAACTTGTAAATAAAAAGCTATTAAAAAAAAAAAAAACAATGAGGCAAATTCAAGGCAAATTGCAATTGATTAATGATGGAGTGATCTACTTCCAGAGACAGAACTATGGAAACTAATTGGATTTATTTTTTTGCTGAGACAATTGGGGTTAAATGACTTGCCCAGGGTCCCACAGCTAGGAACTGTTAAGTTTCTGAGTTCAGATTTGAACTCAGATCCTCTTGATTTCAGGGCTGGTGCTCTATCCACTGTGCCCTGATTGACTGGATCAAAGCATGGTATTTTCACTTATTCTTGGTAGTGGCATTGTTTGCTTGCTGTTTTTTCTTTCTTGTGTTATCTCCCTTTTGATTTGATTTTTGTTGTGCAGCATAACAAATAGAGAAATATATTGAGAAGAATTGCAGATGTATAACCTATAGTAGATTATTTGTTTTCTAGGGGAGGTGGAGGCCAGGAGGAAGAAGGAGAAAATTTTGGAACACAAGGTTTTGCAAAGGTGAATGTGAAAACTTGCATGTATTTAGAAAAAATAAAAAGCTATTATATATTTTAAAAACACATATTTGTGCAGTGATTTAAAATTGACTTTGCACTTTCTTTACCACAATCCTGTGAGGTATGTGATTTAATTATTATTATTCTTAACTGAAACATGAGGAAATACTCTCAGAGAAGTAAAATGACTTCCTTGGGTCATAGCTAAGAACTTTGCAGCTCTCAAGCTATAATTTGATTCTATGACCAGTTCTTTTTGGATTATACTATGGTTGTTTTTCTATTCCTGTTCCCACTATTTTCAGGGCTATAATTAATGCATACCTGATATGCTTTATTTTTATCGATGAGATGGTGACCTAGAGAAGGGACCCTGCCTCATAAGACTCTGGGATAGATTCAATAATTCATGAACAAAAATCACAAAGAATGGGCAGATGAAGATCAGTTGTGATATGTGGAGTATAAAGGTGTGATCATTTTAATAAGATCACCAATCTATGAAAATATCAAAATGTCAAAGTTTCTGGATTCCTTATTCTCAGGTTTAGAGTCTGTTTTCAGTATAGGACAAGATAATTAAAAAATAAAGAAATATTTCACTCTTTCCTATTCTTTCTCTCCTCTCTCTCTCCATCATTACATATACTTACATATATGCATGTACATATACACACACATATATATGCATATATATATATATATTTCTGTCTTTTTAATCAATCTCTAATGCTTCATTGTAGACTAAAAATCTGTTCAAATGATTCAAAACCATACCACAACAATAGCCAAAATTAACATAAAAACCACATAAAATTATAATAGGATAAATTATATGTATGCATATTATATATAAAATTATATATATAATATATACAATATCATATATATTATATATACAATATTGCATTCAATATATACAATATATCTATCCTATGCAGATATTCATGTGCTTAATATATGTAATATAATGCATGTGTGTGATATATTCCTATACACATGTAAAACACATACAAACATGAATAAATATGAACATATAACTATGTCCATATGCACACTTAGATAAACTTATATGGATGTATCACTTAGTGAATTTAGTGGTGTCTTCCTGTCACATTAGAAATTTATAATCCAGAAAATGTCTCTTGGTATAATGCACCCAGAATGATGGTAGCTGTCTGAGTCCAGCATTTTGCCTGGGGGCCTGTCAGTTCCCCCCTAAGGCACTGATGCAGGAAGAGATGGATGTGTGCCTGGAGGATGAAGTTTGCAGGAGGAGGGGAGAGAGAAAGAAGGATATATCTTTTACCTCGGTTTCTTTTTGACATGCTGAATTTCAAGCATTTGCATATTCAATGTAAATGATCAAAATGAACAAAAAAGGAAATTAAAACACTGAGGAAGATTCTCACATTAAGAGAGAGAAGCAGAAATCCAAAAGTAGTCCATTTTAATGACTCTTCAACCATGTCAAAGAAATAACAGCAAGTCTTACAAGGAAGAGAATGTCATGGGAGCACATGGGACAATGGATGTCCTTGAAGAAATAAGTCTGAGGTCAAAGTAAAATATAAGTCAATTAGAAACTTTTAGAACATTTTGCTTGTTAAAAAAAAAAAAGGGAAGAGGGAAGAAACAAAAAATAATGCAGATACTACTGAAAAAGGAAACTAGGCCATGTTACTGAGGACAACTATGAAGTAATTGTAAAGACAAGTGGGGATAATATCCATGGAAGAAAGGAAGCAAGAGAAGAAATCTAAATTTTAAAATTTCTAAAGAAGAAATGTAGAGGGATTCTGTGGCAAAGAATGAATATTTTTGACTCAATGATGACCTCTGTTCTTCATTTTTAAAAGATGACTTTGATGACTTGACATTAGTAAATCATGACAAGTAAGTAGATGTCTTGACAGTGATGTATTCATTTGTGTATTATCTATTGGAAGTCAAGATATAAGAGTGAATAAATTGTTTTTCTTATACTTTATCAATCTATTTATCTTGAGACCAATTATATACTTTTGTAGGCTATTTGTCTAAAGCTCTAGAATAGAGCAGAATTAACTAGACCTATACAATTTCAACCATGGCTTCATTAGAAACAAGTTTATAACTATGCTATTTAAAGGAAATAACTAAGATATATTAAAGGGAAAAGAGCAAACTAATAAAATGCTAAAAGAGTAAATATGTTACAATAGATGTAAAAAGAATAAACCATATTTAAATATGAACAGATATGATGATAATGATAATGAGAATAAAGAGGAGTTGATTGATGATAATGATTATGAATGATGATGATAGTGATGATTGTAGGATGAAGAGTTGAATAGACATTATATGCTTGATTCCACAAATAAATGTTATATCCAATCATAGAAAGAGCCAAAAGAGACATTGTAAGATGATCAATATTTTCTGTTTTTTATTTTTACATATTTTCTTCCTTGAAAAATTATAAACTCCTTAAAAGTTAGCATTTTTCAGTTTTCAGAACTCCAGTATCTATCATAGTACCTTGAATACAGTACATGCTTAATAAATAATTATTAATTGATAAAATATTTTGTTTATAGAATATCATTTGAGAACACCCACCTATTTTCTTAACATCTTTCACTAATAAATGATGATTCTCACAGAAAGCATATATATTATTAGGTAATTTGTGATATTTTCTTGATCATGTATGGAAGTATCATTCGAAATTTCTACCATTCTTTCAAATATTAGATTTTTTGAAACAGTTTGTGAAATTAATCCCTGAGAGCTTTAAATATTTTACAAGCCTTCAGCCCATGATTATATTTTAATCCCCTATAAAATATATATTTATAAAACTTTATTGTTAGATTGATTTCCTATTATTTTCTGGACAATAGTAAGCTCTCTAAAAGAGACTACACATGCAGTAATTATTTAAAATTGTTGAGATCAGATGCTTGTATCCTTATAGGAAACGTTGGAACTCCTAAGAATGATCTTAAGAATTTGAAAGGTAACATTTCAGAAGAGGTTTTGATAAACAGGAAGTTTTGCAGAAGTGAGGAACTGAGATGGGCAGAGAACTGGTGTGGATTGAATGAATTAATTGGGGATTTTTAGCCTGGTTTAAAAAAATAAGTGGATATTCGGACACTATCTTCATGTTCTTGGAGTACTGACATATATCAGAGCTCTTAGAATAGAATTTTTAGTCCCAGAGGGAGAGCTAAGAGAAATGGTTGGAGTTCAAAGAGGGTCAAACTTAGACTTAAAGACAAATATGCTAAAAAATGTAGCTGTCCAAAAGTGCAAAGGTTTGCCTGAGGACATGGCAAGTTACCCATTACTAAAGGTCTTCAATTAAAAAAAAAAGACTAAGGAAATTGTAAAGAATATTCTTGTTTAGAATGGATTGAACTAGACATAGTTTGACAACCCTTTTTGCAAGGGTATTCTCTGATTCATATATGTATCATCCATCGATCTCTGAATCATAAAGTTACATATATAGAAAATATTTATATAAATTTACAAATTAAAAAAACAAACTTTTGAAAGTCCAAATTACTACTTTTAATATGTTATAATAGAAAACTCTCAGCATGGTAGAACATCAAATCCTCCTTTATGATAAGTATCTTCACTTCTCAATGCTCTGGACTATATTCTAAAACCTTATGGTCTCAATTTTTTCTCAATTGACATCATAGTTGCATTTGGTAGAGAGGTTTTGCTCATCTGAGTGTTCTTTATACATAGATCCATTTTCTAAATTAAGCCTATAACAGAAAAGTAGGCTAGCTAGCAGTATATTGGAATGAAAAAGCTGACAAATGGTTTAGATCAAACCCCCCAATTTTATAAATCTGAAAAGACAAATAGAAGTTCATGTGACATTCAAAGAAGAGGATGCAAAGAGGACAAATGAAGAAAAAAACCAGGTAGGATTATTCTCAAAAGCTTTTGCATATGTTTTTTTCATATCACAAAGTTTCATCAATCACCTCTCTTGGTTTAAATTTCCTTCTAGATCCTTTGCTTTTGTTAGTGAATGAAATGTTGCACATAGATTCTCATGCAATGCATCATTTTCAAATGGCATAAAATGGAGTTGCTTTGCCCGATGACTATATTTGAATTGCATGTCATTGAAAGCTGACTGGACAGGTCCTTCAGTAGGTATAGGAAAAGCCGTTTCTGGATGTCACAATGCATGCTGTATACAGTGATATTTTTCTAAATATTAAAACACATGATGAATCATGCTCATTTTAAAAGATACAAATAATGCAGGGAAATTCTTATAATGAATAAATAAGACATTTTAGAAAATAGAACTGATTATTTTCCTCAGTTGAATAATGAGAAATAGACAGGGGAAACTTGTCATAGGTCCATAAAATCACAGAATCAGAAAATCTTTTGTCCAACTCCCTCATTTAAAATATGAGAAAATTAGTTGGCAGGGAAGTTAAATGATTGATCTAAAGTCTCACAGGTAGTAGGAATCAAAAGTCCTTTGCATGTAAGTCAAAAAAAGAAAAGAAAAGAAAAGAACTAGTCAACTCATTATGATTTTGTCTTGTGGTGGAACACATAATGATATTTGCTCCCATTTTGGAATCCATGTGACTTCCTCTCTACTACCTGTGTGACTTTTGGAAATTATTTTTCAGAAATTATTTTAATATATCTTCCCTCAGCTTACATATTTACAATGTAGGACTATTTTGATTCCATATCATTTGACAATATTTCAACAATTCTTCTGTTCCATCTCTTTCCTTGAGTTTATAAATTCAAGATTTTTTTCCTTGAAATTATACTTGTACAGACTTGATGTCAATAAATATCTATTAAACATATGTTCTGGTTCAGATATTGCATTAAGCACTTGAGCACTTTGAGAATATATATATCAGAATGACAGTCCTTGTCCTCAAGAAATTAGTGATCTAATGTGTGTAGAGAGTGGCGGTGGGGGGCAGAGACAAAGGTGAAAAGTGAGTTCGGTCATGATGGAGAAGTCAAAGCAGTCCAAAATGAGTGCTGGCAGTGAAGTCAAAGAATTACCAAGTAAGTAGCTGTGTGAGAAATAAGTAGATGTCTTAGTGTGACATTATCTAAAAAGAGCAGACCTGAGTCAGGAAGATGAGGTAACATCTACTTTATTCCATATACTGCCAGGGTGATGTTGGGCAAATAATTTGACTTTATTGCCTCAGATAGACCACTATGACTATAAATCATTTGCCAATCTCAATTAGCAGAGGGAGTTCCTCATAGATACTTCATTATATCTGTGGCATTTAGTTCCATTTCAGAAAGAGATAAAAAGACAAAAATTCAGTAAGATGAGGGAGAAATTCTGATCATTCAGAAGGTGTAGTAGCCAATCCAGATGCTCAGTTTGCTGAAGAATGGAGCAGAAGATAATTTGGTTAGAAGGACTTACAACCTTTACTGTTCTAGGATACCTTTTAGCAATGAATAAAAGTGGCCTTTTGAGTAATTGGAGTAGGAAACTTACCACATGGTTAATTTGAAAGATCCAAAGTTAAATGAACTACAATAGTAGTATTAAATGAATTAGAAACCGGAGCCACAAAACCATACATAAGGATATCTGTAGCATATTGACTTAGGGAATCACACATTAATATCTATATTTAATTGATTTTCATTAATCCTTTTCAATTGTATTTTAATCTGGTCCCATCACATTTGGGAATGTGGCTTGTCTTGTGTTTGACTATTCTGAACTAGATCTATGGATGCTGCAACAGGATCTAGGTTGTGACCCTTCCTATTGTGCTTCCTGGTGCTGCCAGTGACTTCCCTAGTCCAAGTCTCTCATGATGGGAGTTCTTATCAAGACCATGATAGTCATGGCAATACTGCTGACCAAGCCAGGACAAGCCTCATATTTGTTGATAGAAACACTAAAAGTTGCAAGTTAGCAAGAGAACTCAAGGGAATGGGAAAGGAGAAGCATTGTGTGGAATTTTCATAATCCGATTGCTTAGAGATTTAGACATGGAAATGCATGAATCTCTCATTGTCTCCATTACAGTTGTTCCAGTAGCATCTCTTATCAAGCTATTCAGTTGGATAACAGTTCTAACAGTATTAGCTGCTCACAATTATGGCCGCTGATTCTTGTGAAAATTAGAAAGATTACACATAATAATAAAAGCTAGATCGTGTATTAGATAGAGAGCTGAAGCTGGAGTCTGGAAGATAGAAATTCTCAACCTCCTTTAGCCATGTGGATTGAGGGAATTCACTTAATGTCTTTCAGAATTAAGTTTTGGTCATGTATTAAAATGGAAATAATACTTAACTCTTGCTCCCCAAGTTGTAGGGAGGATCAAATGAGATCACTATGAAGCATCTTCAAAACCTTATAGTATCCCATAATTATTGTTATTATAATGACTATTATTATAATAGATAGTAGTATTATTATACTAGGTTATAAATGCTTATTAATTGATCGAAATAATTGACTTAAGTATGATTCGAATGAGAGCATTTGAAGATTTCTATTTATTTAATATTTATTTCCAGATGATGATGATGATACCGCTAGAATTCATGTAGTGCTTTAGATTTATCAAAGTGCTTTATTTTTGTTATTTCCATTGTTCCTAACAGCAATCCTATGAAGTAGGTGCACTACAATTATCATTTAATAAGTGAACAAAATGAAGCTGAGAAAGGGTGCCACAAAGCTAATAAGTGTCTGAGAAGGATTTGAACTCAGAAGTCATCCTGACTTCTCCAAGCCTAACAATATCCATTACACCATATGGCTACTGTCAGAGACTGATGATTTCATTGACCACTATCTCCACCATTGCTGATCATAAGCCCTTTTATGACTTATAGGATGATATTTGAGATCCATCCCTTTAAAATATTTATTAAGTGCCTAGTGTATGAAATAGCATGTCATGAAGTACTAGATAGAAAAAATGAACAAATAAAAATAAAATTAACTCTGAAGCTTTGCCTGCTTTGATCTGTGGCCCTCTTTCTTTTCCCCTAATTATTTATCTTTCCCATTTTAATAAGTTTATTCCCTTGGATGATAAAATACAGTCTATCTCCAGATTCATACTGAAAGTCATGCCAGTTTGGGAGCATCTGGAAAACCTAGTTCTCACCTTGTAAAAATATTAAGAACCCAAGGTCACCTCCATGCCATCTTAAATGACAGTGCAAATGTTTAAATATTTAAGTTGTTTTTAATAATGTTTAAATATTTAAGGTTAGTGCTAGCAGATATTATATCCAGCTTTGATTAATAACCATAGGAATGATATTTGGAAAGTATGAGGATATGGGAGTGTGTGTATATTGTGATAATCTCCCAGCCATTTAACTTTAGATTAAAAGGAGGGGAAGATCTTTATATTATATATATCACCTCAAGCACTAACTTGAGAAAATAGACAGGTGGACATATGGCTATCTTGGTATACATAAAGAGAGTAATCTGAAAGCTGAATGAATTGAAAGCATTATTGTTGCTTTGAGCCCAAAAGAGAGATCTATAGATGTCACTCAGGGCTAATCTTTGGAAGCTATCTTAAGTTAATGAATTTGATACCTTAAGGCCTTTCTCCCTGAGAAAGTTGAGTATTTACTGCTCAGAGAACCCTGGTTTCCACAGTAAGTCATAGAATAAATTTTACCTTTTACATTTTTAAAAAAAAAAATTATGATTTCCTTATTTAATAGAATTAAAGAAGATAGGAGAGGGGGAAAAAAAAGATTCTTCCACGACCTGAATGTTACAATATATTTTCTATTTTTTGTAAATTAGCAGGCTAGTGATTAAAAGAAAAATAGACACAGGTTATTAAAGAAAGACACTTGGCATTTGCACACTAAATCTGATATACTGTGCGTTCTTTACACTCCACAAATTTTAAGTGGTTTGTGCTTATTTGGACAATTTATTTTCAAGCCAGATGGGTGGACAAAATGTACTTTAAACAAACACTGAATTTGTTAATACAATGACCCCCAAATCCCATTACAATATTTTCTTGCCAGGCTCAGGTTGTGGCCATCATCTCAAAGTACATAGTAATAAAGAAGACTAGTTTAAAAAACTGTGAAGTGTCTGGAAGTATTTTTGCTAGTGATAATAATTGAAAGCGGGAAAATGTTGATTTGGGACATTATTTTATATTTTATCTTACCCCTTTTTAATAATAAAAAAGTTACTTTTGCTAGATTGGATAATTTGGGATTTAGGAAAGAGTAGACTACTTGGGCACCAGATATAGATAGGGGAATATAATATATGTTAGCCTAAGGCCAATCAACAAATTGAGAAAACATTTCAGGGTGTGGCAGAGTGTGTCAAAAAAAAGGGGGAAAGATTCAAAATCTTTTCAAAGGATTCATGATGAAAAATGCCATGAACCTCCAGAGAGAAAATGGATGAGATCTGAATACAGATTGTAGCTTACTTTTTAAACTTTATTTTTCTTGGGTTGTGTTTTGCAAAATGATTTGTTGGGAAAATGATGAAATATGACTAGAAGTCTACTCAGTTTCCTTCTAGCAATGATAAAATTGGTAGAAAAATTATGCAAGGAGGAATAAATGTATATTTATACAATTAAGACTGTAATTAATTACTATCATGGATTTTTCTAGCAATAAAAGAAATGGCAGTTTTTCTAATTTGATAATTAGGAACCAGATTTTTATTTATATTTTTCCCCTACTTCAATGAAAGAGTACATGTTGATATTTTTGCTCTCTCAGATGTAAGTATCTTGAGGAAAGACCAAATTTCCCCACTGTTGTTACAGTTCTGCCTGTTTAGTCTATTGACGATCATAATTTATCTAACTTCTGTTTCCATGACATCCATCTTTTAGAACCTGACTTAGACCATGCTGATTCAAAGTGCCTAGAAAATGAAATCATTTTGCATTTCTTTCCATTCCCTTTCTTTTTTCTTTTCTCCTTTCTGTTCCTTCCTTTCTCCTCTCATCACTCCTCCTGTTCCCTTTCTTTCCCTTTCCTTTCCTTCCTTCCTTTCCATTTCCTTCCTCCCCCCTCTATTTCCCTCCTGTTCACTTCTCTCTCTGTCCTTTATGTCCTCTTCCTTTCCCTTCTCTTTTCCTTCCTTTTCTTCTTTTTCTTTTTTTTTTCTTATATATTTGCTTCAACAGCACTTAACATGCTGGCTGGCATGTAGTAAGACTTTAATACAAAGTTGTTGATTAACTGCTCTCTACAACTTGCAAGAACCAAAGCACAATGATCTTTTGTCATTCTTTCAATCACTAGCAAATTAGGTCTCATAGACAATTATTCCAAATGAGGCAGGTTGTAAATTACTCCCGAGTTGTAAATTAAGGGCTGTCTGAGGGATTTTCAACATTTTGTGGTCTACTATGGTAGTAATTCATGCTCTTTGACAGACCTTTAATTGGCTGAATCCTTATGATTAAAACTTTTGAAGTTCTTTTATATTGCCTAACTTATAACCTAAACTTAATTTTCCTATTTCAGACAAATGGATTTGTTGAATTCCAGGGAGAGACTGAAAGAAAACATGTAATTTGCTACATCAACACTTGGGGATTCTGGGACTCCTTCACAGATGTAGATCCTTCCTCCATTTTTACTGAAATTTCTCTACACAACTCTGAAGAAAATCTTTAATAGTTCCACTGGCTGAAAAATTCATCACTCTTCCTGCCATCTTGATGATGAATCTTTCTAAACTTGCTAGAGGTCTCTACCCATGTGGTCTGCATGGGTTCCTAATGAAACTATTTCTATATGATGAAAGATGAGAGTGCTCTAGAACCCAGGATCTCTTCTGTTGAGTGGTAAGGCATCTGGAGACAAAAACGATATGGAAAATTCTCTGTCTTTCAACAATAGTCAAAACAGAAAGAAACTAAATTTTAGAATAAGATGTAAAATGGAGTATATTGGGACAGAGACAAATTCTAAATGAATAAAATAATCAAAGGACACAATGAAAATTGAATCATTGATTCTATTTAACAAATATTTGCCAGGTAACTATTATGAACAAGCTATTATTAGATACCGAGGGAATAATTAAGGAGAGAAAGGTGGGATTTTTATATCTAACGATCTTGTGGACTAATAGAAGAGATGAGACATAGGAACAATAATGGTGATACAACCTAGCATGTAAAAATTGTAAAAGAAATATAAAATCTTTTATGGAAATTCAGGATAAAGAAACATCATTTCCAGCTTTGGAGAGAGGTTGTGGACTTAGCAATAAGCAAAAGCTTCATGAGAAGGAAAAAATGAAGGTCTTGGAACAAAGAAAATAACACATATCTCCTATGCCATGACCTAAAGATGGAGGCCTTCTACTATAGAACAATGTGCAACAGGTTTTCAATGTTAGTTATTTTAGTATGCTTACTTTTCCTTGTCACAAGGAACTGCTTAATGTGGACTAAAGCATCTTTAATCTGAACCTTGAAGATTGTAAAAACTGAGCAGATGTAATTGAAAGGAGGTACAGTACTGAAAAAGAAAACAAAAAAGTAAAATGAAGGGAAGGGAAGGGAAGAGAAGAGAAAAAAAGATGAAAGTAGAAAAGTAGAAAAAGTAAAATTATGCTTGGTTAAATAGAATAGTCTAAAATCTGTGTATAAAGGGCTTTACTAAAAAAATTAGGTGCTCATAATGATTTTTGGACTAGGATAAGCCTCAATAGGGGACCAACAGGGAATGGGAGACAATGAATGATGGAGAATATAAAATAAATTTAGAGTAGATGAGTGAGAACCTATAAGAAGAACTAGATAATTTAAAGGTTGGATTTAGAAGTAAGACTTTGCTTTTGATGTGTTTTATGCAATGACATAAAGTAGGAAACATCTTTGAAGAATGGGTATGTTTAATTTTTGTTTCTGGAGTCACTGGATCGGACATAAGGTCTGGCGATTTATTAAGTGTTCAATAACAGATTAGCAAACTGAATTGAAATATATATATGGAAATCCTGTCTTACACCATGGCACTTGCAGACTCTATGACTAACTTCCATGGAAGTTAAAACACAATTGAAGGTAAAAGGTACAAGTAAATGACAAACAGCTGGAAGGGAACAGAGTCTCTGGGAAATAAGCAACCTTCATGGCTTTGTTTAAAAATAATAGTCATGTCAGATGTCAGGAGTCTGCTTTTCTGTTAGAGTGACAGGTCCATTAAATGGAGGAGAAGTGACAGGTACAATTTGCATTGACTTGAACAATGACATTGGATGCTGTATTATACAATGTGCTCATTGACAAACTAGGTAAATGCAATGGGTGAGTGTGGAGCTGGCTCACCGATCATTCTTTAAATATCTATTACAATTCAGAAATGGTGCCCAACCAAGTTCTTCCTTAGACAATAAATCCTCTACACAAGGGCCTTCCCTGGAATACTTTTGCTGCCCTAAGATCTTTTTAATCAAATTAGTATCCCTGAACAAAACCAAATTTTTCCTGGGATACATAAACTTATAAAATATATGAAATATAAGTCAATTTAACAAACATTTATTAAATGCTTAGTATGTATAAGCATTTAAACATTTGAGATATAAATAAAAGCCAAAATAAAGACTGATTCAGCCATTAAGGTGTTCATATTCTAATAGGAGAAGATAACATATAAAAGACTACTTAAATGAGTGGAAGAAATGTGCTGCAAGGATAAAAAGGTTTTCCAGCCAGAGAAAGCCACAAGAAAAAGATAAAACTCTCCTGGTTAAAAGGCAGTTGGAACTGATGGTAAATTTTGAGAAATCAGTAGAGGATAGGGAGAGGACTACTATACTTACTGTAAGTTAGATCAACATTAGATGAGTCTGTCCTATCCTATCTTCCAGAAAGACAATGGAGAATGGAAGACCATTAAAGAAAGAATAAAGCTGATTAATTTTATATAAATGAATTCCTGAAAAATAAGATTCAAAATATGAGAGAACAGAAGCAAAGAGAGATGATTTAAGAAGTGTTCACATAGTGATAAAATTTTATAGTCAAAAGAGACCTCAGAAACTGTTCAGCTCAACCATAACTGAAAAATGTTTTCCTGTACAATCTGATTTGAAACATCAAGACAGTATGAACATTTACATTGTCAAAGGTCTCTTTGAATCGTATTTAACACATTTTCAAGTCATTGGATTTATCCATCAACCTGTCCTTCAGGGAATAGAGCCCTGATTGGGTATAACAACATTTATTCAAGTCAGTAGTAACTTTCCATCTACCACAATTCTGCCTATTATTTTTTAAGTAATTATCAAATCAATATATCACTGCTATTATTAAAAACATACCAATCAACTGCTACATAGTGTGATTTAGAATTCTTGCGATTCTGTAAAAGAAACTACCTTCTATGTCAACCATTCCCACATAAGTGCCTTCGTTCCTATTAAATACAAGTAGTTTGAAATCATTTCCTCTTTCCTGTGTCTTTATACCTTTCTAGAACAGTGCCTGATACGTAAATAAATAATCAATTTTTTTAATCATTCATCCATTTAAGTTTATCAGTAAGTAATTTTCTTGTGTTTGCTTGAAAACTCTCAGAAAGAGAGATCCCATAAACTTACAAAGCACAGTTCTTTTAGAAAACCATTGGTTAATTAAAAGAAGGAAGATAGAAAGGGGAAAGACTGTTTCCTATCTCCACTGAGGACAGCACAGGTAAATCAGGTAAAATCATAGGGTAGGTCACTGGATAAATCCAATTCCTAGAAACCATTAAACACGGGAATGAGAAATCCAAGGAAATCCTTAAAATATGAATGCTCATTTACTTTCTCATTATTTCACAAACAATGCTGTATAAAGGCAAGGAAATAAAGAAATCAAGTTCCCAAAGACTTGGGAAGCTCTGTCATTTCATGATTTGGTATACAAGCATATTTTTGTTTTGGCTAAGGTTTTATATAAGATATCATATTACAGAACACATTTCCAAATCCTCCTTACAAGTGAGATAAAATGATGGTTCTTCCAGTAATATTTAAATTGTCTGCAAGTTATTTCCCTATAGGAATCCAAACCCCAGATGGTTTTGTGTTACCTTTATCAGGTATATGCTCCCAGGGTCTGTAAGCACACCTTCTTTAAATGAATACATTTTAGGATCCCTGAGAGCTAAGCTTTAAAAGCCTTCTATTACTCATAAAGCCTTCTAGCATTTAGAACAGAAATACGTGGTGACTTCCCAGGAAATAAAAGTTTGCTATTCCCCAAACAGTATGAAAGAAACTAAAAGAAATAAAATAAAACTATCCTCTATTAACATCACCATAGCTTTTATTTGTGATAGTCGTTTCTCTTGTTCCCCAAGCATTCCTCTGTTTTAAGAAGCTACAATAAAAGTTTGTACTGCTATGTCTACTAAAATAATTTACCAAGCAAATCACTTTCCTCAAGCTAATACCTTTCTGTTCGCCTTCTAATAGCTCAAAGCGGGCTTACAAAAGTGTTTCTAGCTGGTTCCAAGGCTTCTAGGTTCTCAACCAAAAGAGATCTACAAACTCTTTTCTAAATCCCATAAACATTTCTATGGACTCCACCCAGTTTGTGTCCAAGCTGTCTGCTTCTCTGGTAACTGAACAAAGTATAACTTTCCAATCTTCCTCTCTGAGTTCTCTTTGGTTGATGGTTATGATCATGGTATCTTTTCTCTACTAGAGACAGTGAGATTTAATGAAAAGGGAGTCAATCTGGGGATGCAAAAGAGCCTGGAGTTAAGCTTAGCTTCTCATACATTCTGGCTATGTGATCCTGGGAAAGTGATTTTATCTCTCAGTATCCAAGGAACTCATCTAAAACTAGAATGTCATTGAACAATATATTGAACAATGAACTACCGAACAATAGTGATGAAGACAAGCTCTACAGCAAGGGATTTCTTTCTGATGAAATTAAGATACAAAGTACATTTCCTTCCCCTCACCAAAGCACTTATTATGTACCAGACACTGATCAGTGATGGGGATACAAAATCAAAAGCGATAAAACAATGATAAAAAAGATTAATACCTTTATATTAAATCTGCATACACAGGTAATCTTTATAACATTTGTATATACACTTATAGATGGATGTTTATTTTTTTAAATCTAGTCAATTTTTAATTTATAGAATAAAACAAGCATTTTATCATAGTAAAATAAAAATATGATTGCATTTCATGAAACTGTAACTCTACTATACACAATTATCATTTTAAAAATATATCCCCCCAAATTATCATGTAATTATTATATATGTTTATTTTTTCTTTTGTTTTTTAGTCATGTTTGATTGTTCATGACTTCATTTGGAATATGCTTTGGAGTAGTTTGCTATTTCCTTCTCCAGAACATCTTATAGATGAGGAAACCGGGGCAAAAATGGTTAAGTGACTTGCCCAATGTCACACAGCTAGTAAGTGTCTGAAGACAGATTTTAGCTCAGGAAGATGAGTCTCCTTGACTATGACTTTAACATTCTATCCACGGTGCCACTTAGCTGTTGTATGTATATGGAGACAATATATCTGCTTTAAGTAGATTATATATAAGCAAGCTTTCTCTGTGTTTTCTCTATTTTCCTTCTCTTTCTACATATAATTTACATGTGCATCTATATATAATATACATTTAAACATATATCTATATACACATATATACTATTTATATATTTACATATCTATTATATATATATATATATATATATATATATATATATATATAACTTTAATACAGAAGACTCCCCCCAACAAAACCATAAATATTCATATTTTCTAAGAAAAAATTATTTTGACCATGGTTATAAATGACCAATTTAGTCACTGACCATTTTTTAATTTACCATCTCTTCTCAGAAAGGTAGGTTGCATTTAAGTTTTATAATTTGGTAGATGTAATTTTTTTTTTTACTTTTTCACATGTTTGTTGCCAGTAATCTTAATTTCCTTCAGAGTAAATTTAGAGCTAAAATGGACTTTAGAGATCATTTCCCCACAACTTCTTTGTTTTATATATAATAAAAACTCAAATATGAAGCTTTGAGCCAAAGGGGACTATTTTTATGTTTTTCTTTGAATACTCAGTACTTGAAATAGCACTTGATCCACAGTAGGTATTTTATCATTGTCAATTGTCTTGGCTTTAAAAATGACTCCTCAAGGTCCTACTGGTATGATGTGGCAGAGGATTCAAATGTAGCTCCTTTGATTCCAAAGAAAACATTTCTCCTTTTGTAATGAGGTATCTCTCTTCATTATTTTAATTCTCAGGCATTATTGAAGCAATGTTTTTATCACTGTAATTTATCCCTCATATTGGTATGGATTTTTAGATGCGTACTTATGGGAAAATAGTATTGTTACTTTTATATATCTCAATTTGTTCAACCATTATTTTGCCACTAATGCTATTGACTATCCTGCAGGGATTACCTCTCATTTATTCTGTATAGATTTTGAATGGAGTTAATTATTTACATGTTTTCTTTTCCACTAGTGAACTTTTTGTAGAGAGGAAGTAATTCTAAACTTTCTTTGTATCCAGAGTACTTAGTATAGTACTTGATGTCAACTTAAGAAATTTTTTTGGAATCAATTTTGATTTGCTAAAAGTTTCCTCTCACCCAGAATTTTGTTAAAATTTTTATCATTTTTATTTTATTTCTTTGTAATACATAGTTTCTTTCTGTCTTTCACCATCTCTTTGAATTACAAGCTAAGTATTGGATCATTCTGTGTGAAATAAGAATTTTATGATGTAAATCAGTCAATTGATCAACAACAACTTATTAAATGCTTATTATGTACCAGACCCTCTTCTAAACATTGAAGATATAAAAGAAAGATCCTCTCTCAGGAGTTCATATTTTAGTTTGGGAAAAAACATGGGAAAAATCTACATATAAGAACAAGGGAATACAAAAGGAAAGTAATCTCAGGAGGAAAACATTAAAAACAGGGACAGCAATAAAGGTATGGAAGGTATGATTGGAAGTGTTTCTTGAATAGAGAAAAATTAAGCAGTGGAGGTAAGGGGAGAGGGAGGGAGGTTAGGAGAAAGAGAGAGAGAAAGAGAGAGAGAGAGAGAAAGAGAGAGAGAGAGAGTATTCCACGGATTGGAGACAGGTAGTGAAAGGGCATAGAGTCCAGAGATGTAGGGTCATTGGCAAGAAATCATCAAAAAATATGTGTGGAAGGTTATAAATAGCAAGAAGACTGTAAAGGTAGGAAGGATACAGGCTGTGAAGTCTTTTTAGTGCCAGACTATCACTTATTTTATCTTGGAGATAGTAAAATAATCTTGGACTTTTATTGAGAAGAGAATCGCATGATCAGCAAATTCAATTTAGCAGCTGAATGGAGTATGGATTAGAGGAAGAATTGAGGCAAACAGACCAACAAGCAGATTATTACAATAGTCTAGGCTGGAGAAGATGAAGACCTCCATCGGGACAGAAGCTGTGTAAGAGAAGGGAAGGCACATAAATACAATTATTTTAAAAATACAAATACACACATACAGATATTAATGCATATACACACACATGTAAGCATAACATATTTGTGTAAATATACACGTGCTGTATGTATATATTATGCATGTATGTTCATATAAGCAGAACTGTGTATTTGTGTGTATGCACATATGTATGCATGAATATATGTGTGTGTTTGATGATTTCACCAGCTGCCATGAATTCAATATATTGATGATATAGGTGTGTTTCCAGATATGTGTGTGTATACACATACACACATATATACACATATGTAAAATAATTCTATAAATAAGAATTATTTTCAGAGATGACAGATAGATAGATAGATAGAAAATATTGAACCCATGGCGGCTGATGAGATAATCATGTAAGACATTATGGAGAGAAATGAAAAGAAGGCCTATGGATAAAACTTGAGAGACACGTATTGAGTGTGTTCTGATGAAAATTCAGTAAAGGAGATTGAAAAAGAAGAGTCAGATAGGTAGGAGGAGAAGCTGGGGTGACCATTATCATGGGGAAAACAGCAAAACCAAACTTGTCTTGTATAATCACGTCAAGCATTTTTAAACATCTATTATATGCCAGATACTGTGCTAAGCAATGAGGATATGATAAAAGAGAAAAAAAAGTTCATTCTTTCAAAAAGTTCACATTCTAATAATGGACACAATATGCAAAGAACTATGCCTGTACAATAGGATAATTTGAGATAATCTCCAAAGGAAGGCATAAAGAATAAGAAGAAAGGGTTTTTTTTTTTTGGTTGTTAATTCTGCAGAAAAATGGTACTTTAACTGAAACTTTGAAGGAACCTAAGAAAGATAAGAGGCAGAAATAATAAGAGATCATTCCAAGAATGGGGGACAGCTAGTAAGCAAGCATGGAATTAAGGAGTGCTATATATGAGGAACAGCAAGGAAGTCAGTACTGAGGCTTTAGAGTACAGGGAAGGGAGAAAAATGTAATAACTAGAAAAGTCAGAAGGTTCCAAGTTGTAAAGAGAAAATTTTATATATTATTTTGGAGATAATTGGAAGCCACTGGAATTTATTGAGTAGGGGAATGACATGGTCAGATGAGGTGAAGAGAGTGATGGTGTCATGGATTGTAGGTAGTTGAAGAAGAATGAAAATTGAAAAGAGGTCATTATATTTGTCCAAAAAAGAGATTATTGATAACTGTGGGGAAAGTGCTTTCAGCTGAATGATGAGACTAGAAGCAGTATTACCGAAAGTATTGAATCCTCTGGGAGGATAGAAGTGGATGCATTTGACTACAAAGCTTTCTCATAAAGTGTAGCTGAGAAAAGGAGGCAAGACATAGGACAAGGCCTAGCAGAATTGAAGGATTATGCAAGACGTTTAAAAAATTTAGAGACTGTACACAAATATTAAGTAGCAAATTTGTGAGTAGATTGGGAAAAATGGAAGATTAATGAAAGAGAGATGATGTAAAAATGGATGATTTTCAAGAAGACAGCATGAAATAGCCTCAAAGGTAAAAAAGAAAAATTTACTTTGGCAAGGAGAAAGGTAAAATCTTGATGGGAGAAAAAGATGAGAGAATTAGTAAGGGGAGACATGTGAGTGGTGAGAGATAAAGAGGAGAGGGAAAAAGGAATGTTCTCAATAAATGTCTTTATTTTTGCAATAAAATTTGTTGAGCTACTCAGCTAAGAGAATGGGACAGAAAAATCTTGAGAAATGATGAAATCATTTGGAATAGCTGCTGTATTGGTGAAGGGGTTAGTAAAATGATTGGAGATATATAAAATGATTTCCTTTCTTCAACTAGAAACCCCACATCCAACATATAATGAGATATAAATTTATATTGGACTAAATCAGCATAATTTGAGGTTTTCTCTAGCTTTGTTCAATAGCTGACTATGAATAAGGGTGGTGGTCAGAGAAACCCAGAGTTGAAATTCGTGAAGGGATGATAAAAAACAAAACATAACAGATCAAGGTATGCCTGTGTAGAAGAGAGTGCTGAGTTCAATTGATTCATCAAATGGCACAAATAGGAGAGGACCAACAGAATAACCAATGCTAAAATAGTTTTTAAAAATTGTCATCATTCTGTTTGCTGATACACATCAGTGATGTGTTCAATATAACATATCTTGTTCCATTGAATTGCAAATGAATGATTTTCTTCCTTTCCACCTCCATTCATCTATTTTATATAATCGAAGCGTTTGATTTTCAAAAATCCTTTTTAAGCTGGAGAATGAGTTGTAAGTATGCTACTAATTATGTATTTTTGTGTGTTTTTATAAGAGAGACAGATAAAAATTAAAAAAAAAAGAGACAAAAACACACATAGAGACAAAGATAAAGAAAGAAACAGGCAGAGAAAGACAGAGAGAGAAGAAGATGAGGAGGAAGATAGATTATAGATGATAGATAAATAGAAGATAGATGTAGCAATAGTAGTAGAAGTAGTAAAAGAAAAAGAAGAAGAAGAAGAAGAAGAAGAAGAAGAAGAAGAAGAAGAAGAAGAAGAAGAAGAAGAAGAAGAAGAAGAAGAAGAAGAAGAAGAAGAAGATTAGAATGAAGATGATAATGGACAAGGAGAAGGAGAGGTAGAGGGATAGAACAACGCACGTTTGTATACATATATGTACATATATGCACACGTAGGGTAAAAAGAAACAAGGAATTGTCAGAAAGACAGACAGAAACAGAAGATGGTATAGTGTATATAGCTTCCTAGCTTTCTTTTGATCTTAGAAGTAAAGAAAAGCAAGGACTCTAATTTTTTTTCTATAAGGAAAAATTCTTAAAAAATATTATAACACAAGCAACCCTTACTTTTGTTTATTCCTTTTTATATTTAAGTAATATTTTCAGGAAGTTATATTATCAATATATGTTTTCCTTGGTTACTGCTATATTATTAAGATAATTGTAACTTCTGACACAACCATACCATAAACATCTTAGATCTTCATGCAGACTGACCTTTTAGGTTACACAAACCTAACATCTTTAAAAGTTATACATGATAGAGACTGTATAGCCATCTTACAGAATATATTTAAGACATCTCACTTATATTTTTTCACTGACCTTCAATAATTGATATTCATCATTTCTCTGGAGAAATTCATTGTGGAAAAGAAAAATAGGACAAGAAAATATATGAGATGTGTTCTTAAAATAATAAACCTGATATAACCAAATGAATATTGCAAGATAAAGAGGTTCTTTCAAAGAAATCACCTTAGACGACTGAAGAGTTATTCCATACTCCAACATTCACACATTTGTAATTCGTGGGTTTCCTTTTGAATTGATCTAAGCAACATTTTTGTAATATGCACGTAGCGGAAAAATAATTGTGCTTGGAAGATAGCATTGATTAGAGAAAGTAGCTAAAAAGTTATTTGAATCCAAATCTCTTGAAATGAGGTAAGTGATTGACTTGCGTAATACCATTTGGGATTGAAAATTAGCCATGAGTCAATTTAGGAATATTTGAGGCACAGGTGGGGGAAACATATGGACACAGAGATTTTATCACTAGAACACAGAAACATCTTCAAGGATATGACCTCTGGCAACAAAAAAAGGAAACTAGTTATAGATTCAAGAGAAAGCTTATTCTGACAATTGAAAGTCAAGATTCAGAGCTAAGACTTTAGGAATACAGAAAAGCAACCTGTCTAGCAGAGATCCAGGAGATAGTTTTCTGATGACTTCATGAACTTGGAAAATACTGCTATGCAACAAGCATTTAAAAATTGCTCACTATATATCAGGCTTCGTGCTAAATGCTAAACATTCAAATAAAAGAAAAACTCTCCATGTTTCATGTGCTAAATTCTAATGAGGGAAGACTATATATAAAATGCAGCTGAAAAGTAGGGTTGGAGGGCATATTGAAGGTACCCACATAAGACCATGGTGCCAAAATCCAGAAAGTCAAAAGCAGAAGTAGAATGACCCTTTGCCAACCTGAGATCCACATCAATATGGAGGTCCCAAGAGAAACTTGACAGTAAAATCAGAAAACTGCAAGAACTAAGAGAAATTCCAGGTTGAGATGGCCTTTGAGCCACTATGAGAAAGGTTCTTTAAAGACTAGTAATGAGTTTTCTTGGCTGCATTTCTTCTTTGAACACCTTTCTAAAAGCTTCTTCATAGAGGTATATGTAGTGTTTTTGGGGGAGTGTACCCTAGCTTCATAGAAGTATGTTCTGTAGCCATTATTCTTCCCAAGTTTTCCTAAAAGCTAATTGAATCTACTAATTTATGGCTTAGGACAAGTGCACAGTCCCTAGGGGATTATCAGCTGTATTTTAGGACTATGTACTTGTTGGGTATCTCATGAATCTGAGAGTAGCAATCTATTCTATAAGTGGGAGTGAAAGTTGGGAGAATAATAAAGACAACATGTTCTATGAATCTATAAAAATGATTGACATTCGGAGTAGCTTATTTTTATTATGTCACTTAAAAAAGTTAATTAACGAGCCTGGCAGGAGAAATTCAAACTCAGAAATGATTTCAGTTGCCCCTTAGGTTTTGTCAAATGGACCCTGTGACATTCTGATTGTTCTGCTGTCAAAAGAATTACTGAGGCAGTGAGTGCAAATTAATCCATATTATATAGTAGGTAATTTCTCACTTTGTTTTCAGCACCCAAATGTTCAAGGGAATGTGTGTTCTAGTCAATAACCCTGAAAATGCAAGCACTGGGTGAAATTTGGAAATATATAAAGTTTAGCATAAAAGTATTTGTTAAAGAAAGACACAGTGTTCATTGCTAACAAGGAAAGAGATGGGATCTGGTGTCAGTACTTAGTTTATCAAAAACAACAGATTGAAAAATGGTCCATCTGGTGTTTTTGGCCATCTTAATAGCTGAGGCAGTCAATTGTGCAGAACTGTTTGTGAAGATGAGTGAGGAGCATTGAGTGCTATGGCCAGAAGCCACAAACATTTGATTTGTATCTGTGATTCAGCCATGTCCATCTAGTGTGGGGGAAGCTCCAGTCCTTGAAACTGACAGTTACTTCCCCCATCTTGGGGAGTCAAGGAGTTATTGATTTTATACTGCCCTCCATACAGTCCAAAACTGAACATCAATTAAAAGGAAGAAGACTGGAGGTATTTATTCATTAAAGGCGAGTGAATTCTGTGTCTGTGTTCACTAAATCTCTACCTCCTTAAGGAGTTAATAAACGAATTTGACATTGTTCCTTTCAAGCTCATCTCAGGATAGAACCGGTGTTATCAACAAAGCTGAAAGAACCCTGGACATGTTAATTGTGACTAGAGGACAGATCAAGACTTTTACTTGCCCCCTTTCTCCAATACAGATCATCTGTATACACAGATTAAAGGAGCTGTTGACTGGTAAATAGTAATCATGAACGATGTCTCTGTCAAGTGAAAAGAAAGTGATACAAAAAGTATGTGTAATCTGCTGGGTAGGAATGAGGGAGGAGAAGGATCTTAGGGGAAAGAATAGGGCACACAAAGTCAAAAATAATGGGAATGTTATAGAAGTGGTTAATAGATAGTCTGTGAAAAAGATCAACTTTTCAATGTAATTGAAAAGAGCAATATCAATACATAAATGAAACAAAACAAAATAGAAATTTCTTGTATTTAAAAAGTTTGTTTCTAGGCAGTTGATAAGGAATTGTACTTCCCTCTTTGCAGAAATTGGAGGTGGCAGGAATAGAGTATTATAAAAAATAGATAAGTTTAAGCAAGAAATTTCAAAAAGGAGGTGAAGACATTGGGTTTCAACCTAATCTAAGTCAAGAAACCTATATTGCACTCCAAGGAAGTGCTTGACATAAGTGTGTACAAGGTATATTGCAGGGGTCTAACCTAAGAGTCAAAAGACCCTGACTTCAAGTTCTGCCTCTGATATATTTTTGACTTGTGTATATGGCAGCTTTTATACTGCAGGGACCTAAGACTGTTACATTTGAGTTGCTGAGCTGCTTAGTAGGGAGAGAAATTATAGATTTAGCCACTTCTCTCAAAAACAAAAAGAAAAAAATTATAGATATATAAAAGTAAAAGAACTTTTAAAGGGCTCAAACCTCTAGGTTTCTACATTTATGAGTAGGGAGTAGCAAAAATATAAACAGGCAAATAGATAAATGATAAATGGTAGATAGATATATAGGTGGATGGATGGATAGATAGATAGATGAATAGATGGATGGATGGATGGAAAGATTTATAGATAGATAGATAGCTAGATAGACAGATAGAAGTATTAATAAATGCACAAAGATGGAAGCTAGCACAGTCCATGTTAACAGCTGAGTAAACTGGGTTGATATGAGGCTAATCTCTAAATATAGAGAGATAATAGCAAATGAAAGAAATCAAAAATCTCGGTGGAAGGGGAACACCAATTTTTGGGAGACACACGAACAGAATAGTGAAGGGAACTGCATTAGGAATCTGGAGGCCTGTATTTTTGTTCCATCTCCGGTGAATTACTGGGTGACTTTATCATCTCATCCTTTCATATGCCATAACCCTTTCATATGTCATAACTGCCTTATCTTGCTAAAAAGGTTGATATGTTGGTGAGTGGAAGTGGTAAAGATAGGGGGCAAAATGAGATACTTATGTGAAACAATTTTAAAAGCATATTTAAATATAAAGTATTAACATGCTAATGATGACAGTTTTGATTATCATCATTCATGTAAAAATCTTTAAAGAAATCAAAGAAATAAAAGATTTTTGTTTTAGATCTCAACAACTGCAAATTAACAACTGTTAAAATTTTGACTAATCCTAGGAAAAACACATGGTATCATGACAAAATACATTTTAACAGAAATGATTTTTAAAAATCCAAAGCAAAAGTTTTGTCTCATTTAAAAGGATATAGTCAGGATCCATCATCATATCATAATTTTGCTTGCAAAACAAGGAGTGAGAATCTTCAATAAGCTAAATGTGCATTAACATTGTGTGATGAGGATAAGTAAATCTGGGTTCTATTTGTTTTGTAAATGAATACTTATGTAGACTGTGGTTTATTTTTTAAAATTCTAATGAAAAATGAATAGCTTTTCTCAAGGTATCACTTAGGAAACCAATTCAGATTTTGCTAAAACATGGAAGTAATTGATATAATTGTCTGGCTCTTTCCTTCCTATCAAAGTATGAGTCAAGGACAGGAACTGCTGTTTTATTTTGCTTTGTTTTGCTTTTGTTTTCTTGGTATCCCCAGTGCTAAATATCTGTCATCTTAGTAGATACTTAATAGAAGTACTTTTTGACAGACTGACTGACTTTATTAATTTGATTATTTTATAGACAAATTACTTGGCAGAAAACCAGAGAAAAGACAATTTATTCTATTTGAAAACAAAAGCTCCATGGAAAGTATAATGTATCAAGACAAATATATATTTTTTCATTAAAAATACTTATCTGATTTTTTTCTTTAAATCCTGAGATCTAAAGACTGAATTATTTATTGTGATTTCAGATCTAGGTAATCCTTGACTCAAGAAATGATTAAATATTAAAAGAGCATCTGTACATCAATTGTTAATAACTTGTTTTTTATACAATTATTTTCAGTTGTGTTTGATATTTTATGACTTTACTTGAGGTTTATGACCTCACAAGTTTTCTTGTCTAAGATAATGGAATGGTTTCCTTTTCATTTCATAGAGGAGGCAACTGGAGTTAAATGACTTGCCTAGGGCCACACTACTAGTAAGTATATAAGACCAGATTTGAACTCATGAAGATGAGCCTTCTTAACTTCAGTCCAGTGTTCTATCCTCTGTACCACTTAACTGTCCTTTTCTTTTTTTAAAGCTTTTTATTTTCAAAACATATGCACAGATAATTTTTCAATATTGACCGTTGCATAGCCTTGTGTTTCAGATTTTCCCCTCTTTCCCCTCATTCCTTTCCTTAGATGACAAGCAATCTAATATACATGTTAAACATATATTTAACTGCCCTTTTCTATAGCACAGAACATTTTTATTAGATGTTAATAACCAATTAATTTAAAATGAAGCAAAGCAAATGATAGTGATATTTCTGGCCCCAAATAATTCACAGTCCAGAATGATCATAGGTGGAAAAAGAGAAAAGAAGTGATATGAGCATTTCCTTTCCGATTATTGGACATATATTATTATAGGAAAAAAATTGAAGTCCTTTACACAATACAAACTGTTGAGTCTTAAAATTCATCACTTCATAATTCTCCCCTCTTATTTAACCTCAACCTCCATGTTTTAGCCACTACCTTTTTCCTGGAAAATTCCCCATATTTCAAATTTCTTTAGTATAATTAAGTTTCTAGAGGAAATTATATTGGTTTAAATATTTTATATTAAGTTATTAATTGTATAACTATTTAGCCTTGGTGAAAAATTATGAATTTTTTTAAAATATTGCTTTTCCAATTAAATCTTTAATGGCCATTTTAAAAAATCTAGTTGATAAAACTAGGGGGAAAAATGTAGGTACAAGCCTGAGTGTTAAAGACCTATACACCTTCTCCAGGCTACATACAAAGACAAATCTGACACTGAAAAATTGCTAAAAAATGGAATTTAGACACAGAGGTGTCTTGTAGCTTATAGGCCCTACATTATCCCGGTAAAACTAGACATGGAAAAATAATGATCATAATCATGATATAAATTGTGATGACTGCATTAGCAGCAAATAATATTTTATTTGATCCCCACATCGACCCTGTGACACAGGAGCTATTATTATCTCCATTTTTATAGACAGGGAAACCACAGGCAAACAGATACTAACTGACTTGCCCAACTTCAAACTTGTGAAGTCAGATTTGAACTCTGGTTCTCCTGAATTCAAGTATCTCTCTTCACCATCTCACAATCTCAGTGCAGTAGGAATGACAGCTGATGAAATCATTTGTTATTGATTATCTCATGCAGAAAAATAATCCCAAGAACAATTCAAGTTTTAATTTCACATTGATAGCCGAGACATTTTTATGCATTTCATACAGATTTTCCAACTTATGTTGATATAAAGGTATATGTTATTACCTCCAAAGCACCAAGAGCATTGAAGGTATATTTTCATATCTAGGATAGTTTGTCAACTTTAGGAAAATGACAAATTTTTCACTTCAGGTATGACAAAATATTCATAGAAGCTATTTTTATGTAGCAAACATATTGAAAATACAGGAAGAGTTTGTGACTATACAATATGGATCATCATAGGTAAAGTAAATATTTTTGATGACATAAAATTTTTGCAAAGAAACAAATTTAATGTAAAAAATTTAGATTGGAAATAGGAAACAAGGAACAAAATCTCCATAACAAATTCTTTTATAAAATTCTCATTCTTAAGATATATAAGAAATTGATTAGATTTATAGGATCCTTTTCCAATTGATCAATAGCCAGTGGGCTATGAACAGAAAAAAAAAAAAAAAACTAGGAGGAACTAAGAGACGGAGTGGAAGAATGTCACCTGTTGGAGAATGTTTCAATAAATTTTCAGAGTTTTAGTACTACTTAGTGCCTCATTAGCTTAAAGTACTTTATAAACTCTGAATCATGGTCTCAACATTTTTATCTGCTATGGACACTTTTGGTCATTTTGTAAAACAGATACTAAAAAAAAAAAAATCACACGCAAATGGTTGTCAAAATTTAATATAAAATATTAGCTGAAAATGGGTAAACAATGCATGATTATGTCATTTTCAAACATTAAAACTAAAAGACACTTCTTTTAAAGGAGAAATTGTATAGGAGCTAGTTAATAAACAAACTCAGAAAGCAAAAACAGTAGACAATTACATCAAACTCTTCAAACTTAATAATAATCACTATATGGTTTTCTGTTTGTTTCTTTATGCGGGTCCCTGAAAGTGAATAAAAAAGAGAAATTTTGTGGACTTTTTAAAAGTCATCTAACTTGACAAGACAGGCAAAATATGTGTCTACATACTATTATCATACTATCAAAGGGAAGTATTGACATCAGATTTCCTCTTCAGATGAATTTTCACAAAGATCATGATGAAATACATATGTGTATGCAGTACATGCATGCAAACATATATTACATACAAAGGCATTATCATACACCCATATACAAATATATAAGAGTTTTCAAGAATACATGCACACATGCATAAATATGTTTATGTATATACACACATCTGTTTGTGGCGTGTGTGTGTGATTCTTTACCTTTAATTCATTTTCATTTTCTCTGTCAGGAATGTGGTAGCATGTTTCACATTTGGTTCTTGAGAATTGTGATTGGTCATTGCATAGATCAAAAATTCTTAATTTTTTCCTTTACAATATCCTGTATATTACAATATACAATGTATGGCTTGTATATTATAATATACATTGTAACAAGATATTGTATATTTTGTTCCCTGATTCTGCTTACTTTTCTCTTTTTTAATCTTCCCAGTTTTTTTGTGAACTTTCCCTCCTGTCATTTCTTATAGTACAATAGTATTGTTATATTCATATATCTAATTGTTTAGTCATTGCCCATATTATAGGCACAATTTGAGCTTTGATTTCTCTACCATCACAAAAAATCTGCTGTAAATATTTCTGATTATATAGCTACTTTTATTCTTTCTCTCATCTCCTTGATGTATATGCCTATTGCTGGTATTACTGAGTGGGAGGAAGATAAAATAGATAATTCACACGACAGAACAAAGCTTTTGGAATCAGTGCTTTTTGTGTGTATTTGTTTGTTGAATAAACCTCCCACTGTAGGTACAGGGCTCTCTTTTCCACTTAGGTTCCACAAGCCTGCCTTATCAGCACTGTCAAAAGCAAAGGTAATGTATAAAGTTGGAAGGAAATGTAGAGGCCATGTATTTACATCTTTTCATTTGACAGAGGAAATTGAGTCCGAATAAGTTTAAGTTTCTTACTTAAAGTCACAGAAACATAAATATCAGAGATTGGATTAAAAATAATATTCTCTGACTTCATATCTATGATTTGAGAATTTTTAATCTCTGATGTTTTATCATTGGTTAATTGAATCTAAAAATAATACAAATTCAAGAAATAAGCAGATTATTTTTCTCTCCCCCCTCAATACATTGGTTGACTTAGTTTTAATCATATTTTATTTTTGCAAAAGATGAATCTAATAGGTTGCAAGCATAACATGAATGAACTGTATGATATATCTATCAAAAACACTAATATGACATTAGGCTTCACTTACAAGGTCATAATATCTCGGACAAAAGATTTGCCCTACTGAGACAATATCTCCTAGTCTATGTTCAATTATGGATGTCACATTTTACAGTAGGAAGAATGACAATAAGCTGGATGATGTCTAGAACAAAGAGACTAGAAGGGCAAAGGGAATTGAGTCAATGTTGGATGAGATAGGACTAAGTAGATTGGAAGATATTAGCCTTGTAAAGAGTATATTATTATGTACTACATTATAAATATAAATATGAATATAAAGATATTCAAGGAGTCTTCAACTCCTTGAAAAAGTTGTCCAGTAGTAAGTGATTTGGAGGGGGCATTAGTCTTTTTGCTTTTATATTTAAAAATTCTGTTTGTCTCCTACCTTTACAATCTTCTTATATTTAATTCATTGCAATATACGCTTTGATCCAGTGACATTTGTCTCTTTTTTATTCAATGAATGAAACACTTCATTTCCCAACTTCCTTAGCTCTTAGTTAAAATCCCTTTTTTTAAAAGAGGAAACCTTCCTCAATTTCTCTTAAATCCCTCTGTTTTATCCTGAATAAAGCTTATTTATATCTATTTGTCTTCTTCATTATTACCTTGTAGGCTCCTTGAGCGCAGGGACTGTAACCTTTTTTGTATCCCTGGTATGATTCAGCACCTAGTACTAACATAGAGAGTATTTAATAAATGCTTATTGATTGACTTGTTTATCTTTGGGCTATCCACTGAAGACTATTTCTTTAGGGGCTAACTAAGTGCAAAGAAACAGTATTAGAAACTTGGTGTTGGAGGAGCAAGAGCTGTGATGGCAAAGGTTAAATGAGACAATTTCTCAAATTCTCAAATTAGAGTTTGTATTATACCTCTTCATTACAAGCTGGCTAGTAACTGCATCCATTAAAAAATACCTTCCAAAACCTTCTTCTTATTTCTGATATGCCCATGTCAGAAGTTGTGGGACCCTAGCTGAGTGAAATAAAATGCTATACCCATTAGAGCAGAAAAGATACAATGATAAGCAATTATCACTTCCCACCCCTGGCTTACACTAAGTATACTCATCAACAGCACTTTACATTAAGCCAACGCATGTTTCACTTACAGAATGAATATAAAAACTGTAAAAAATTAATTATAATAATTACAAAAGAATCTTGTTCATTATCAGCAGTGTGCTGAAATATAAAACTAAGGAAAGTGCAGATGGTATTCTCTGAAATGATTCAAAACAAAACAGTTGGCAATTGATTAACACAAGGAATATTCTGGAGTACAAATGACTTTGCTAATAAATCTAGTAATCTATACATAATGCTATGTACAGGTTCATAAAATATTAATGGTACATTTTGAAAATTTGCTATTAACAATAGATATTGTGATGTGTGTTGAAATGGGTTTGTTTGGATGCATCAAAAATTATTATACGTCTCTTTCCCCCATTTTTAACATTTTTATATAAGGCTTTGAGTAGTATAGTTCTTCTTGGCAGATTTCCATTTCAAAAGTCATCCTTATTATTTTATCTTGTTATTTAACAAAGAGCTAGATCATTATCTAATATAGTGCCAGATTGTAAGTTCTATGTTCTTAAAAATATTGTTTAGCTGAAATACCACCAGTATTGCTTTCAAGATGCTTCCTAACAAAAAAACACTTGAGTAGGTTCAGATGGACTTTTCTCAGTATTGTGAAATCTCAGAATAAATAATTAAAGTTTCGAAGGAGCTATTTTATTTTTAAAAGATAATTTGACAAATAACCTAAAAGATGTTGGGCATAGTGAAAAATAGTTAGTAAGAGCAAGAGAGAGTTGTTTTGAAACATTTCTCATGGATACTTTATGATTTGAAATATTTGACATTTCAGGATAATATTAAACTAAGTTTTAGAAAAAATAAAACTTAATTTTTTTTCCATTATACTGTGCATTTTCCACTATCTTAAACCTTAAGGGCTAGTGCATATTTACTCTTAGAATTCAGGAAAAAAAGGAAAAGAAATATAGGCAAAATCTGACATGTAATCTTAAGTTGTGGAATGAAAATTTTCAAACGGATAATTAGGATACCATGAGTCAAAATTCTATAGGGACAGGTAATTTAAATATTATAAAGGTATCTATAGAAAATGAATGCAAGAGGAAAAAATAAAAGATGAATGCAAAATTTTGCATAGTGGAAAAATAGTGCTATGACTGCTACTCAGGAGTGAGGAATGCACTCAGTATACATACATACATACATATATATATATATATATATATATTATATATATATATATATATATATATATATATATATATACTTAATGTTTATTGATTGATTGAATTTACTGTTGTTGAGTCATTTCAATCGTATTTTACACTCCATGTCCCCATTTGGTGTTTTATTCGCAAAGACACTTGGATGGCTAGTCATTTCCTTCTCTACTCATTTTGCAAATGAGCACTTGAGATAAACAGGGTTAAGTGGCTTGCCCAGGGTCATCTAGCTATTAAGTGTCTGAGGCCAGTTTTGTTTTTATTTTCAAAATATATGCATACATAATTTTCAACATTCACCTTTGCAAAACCTTGTGTTCCAAATCCCCTTCCCCTCATTCCTTCCTTTATATGGCAAGTAATCTAATATATGTTAAACATGTATAACTCTTCTATACATATTTCCACATTTATCATGCTGCACAAAAAAAAAAATCAGATCAAAAAGGAAAAAAAATGAAAAAGAAAAAAAAAAAAAACAAGTAAGCAAACAACAAAAAAAAAGTGAAAAGAGTGAGAATGCTATATTGTGGTCCACCCTCAATTCCCACAGTCCTCTCTCTGGGTGTAGATGCTCTCTTCATCTCAAGACTATTGAAACTGGCTAAATCATCTCACTGTTAAAGTGAGCCACATCCATCAGAACTGATAATCATATAATCTTCTTGTTGCCTTGTACAATGATCTCCTTGTTCTGCTCATTTCACTTAGCATCCGTTCATGTAAGTCTCTCCAGGCCTCTCTGAAATCACTGTTGGTCATTTCTAATAGAACAATAATATTCCATAACATTCATATCCCATAACTTACTCAGCCATTCCCCCACTGATGAGCATCCACTCAGTTTCCAGTTTCCAGCCACTACACAAAGGGCTGCCACAGACATTTTTGCACATGTGGGTCCCTTTCTCTCCTTTAAGATCTCTTGGGGATATAATTCCAGTAGAAACACTGCTGGGTCAAAAGATATGCACAGTTTAATAGCTCTTTGGACATAGTTCCAAACTGCTCTCCAGAATGTTTGAATCATTTTGCAACTCCACTAACATAGCATTAATGTCCCAGTTTTCCCACATCCCCTGCAACATTTATCATTATCTTTTCCTGTCATCTTAGCCAATTTGAGAGGTATGCAGTGGTATGAGGCCAATTTTGAATTCATGAAGATGAAGTTTTTTGACCCATTCTATGCACTGTGCCATCCAACTTCCCTGTTAATTGAAGGCTGTCAATAAAAAAAAAAAATCTGCTTATTGTTGATCACTTTGTTTTGTTGTAGCTCTGTTGAGACATAGGTATCTTATTGCTCAATGGATAGAATACTGGACTTGGAGTTCAAATTTAGCTTCAGACACTTCTTAGCTCTGTGATCCTGAGTAGGTCACTTATCCCCACCCTCATCTGTAGAATGGACTGGAGAAGGAAATGGCAAACCATTCCATTATCTTTGCAAAAAAATTTCCAAATAGGGTCACAAGGTTTGGACATGACTGAAAGGATTGTTTGCTAATAATGAAGCTTTTTTGAGAAGAAAAAAGGATTTTCAGAGAAAGGAATATGTTGATAACAAATGACTCAGTGAAGACAGAGTTGATCATTGGGATGTTGTTGCTAGTTTCTCTCTTCTTCCCTAAAGACCTATTTTGCTACTTTTGTGGTATAGAGGTAAGTTTCTGTTCTCAAAAGCTATGCCAAAAAAATATCAAATTAAGGAAGTTCTACTAAGGGAAAAAAGATGGAAAGGCTGCAAGCATTTTGTGGCCAAGACTGCTTCATTCTCAGAATAATAACCAGGTATATACATTCTCCTGACCGTTTGTAAAAGAAATCTTTGACCATGACTTCTCAGAGAGCAAAGAAAAATATGAAACAGCTTTCAGTCTGAGATAGGCCCTTTCTAACTTGGGGTTCTCACACACTTTGGCATTGATGGAGGTAAAGCAATAGAAAAGGGGGCTGAAGGAGCAAGGATTGACATCCTGCTTAGAGCTTCTATAAACATTACTTTTACTTCTGTTTCGTATTCATTGACCAACAAGTGGACATATCGCTGGGATAAACAAGTCATGATTATGCTATCATTGTCATTACAATTGTGCATGGGAGATCGGAAAATGTTGTAGTTAAATGAAATTTCTCATTTCTTTTATAGAAGCGAATTGGGGAGTTGGTGGACTTGTTTTTATGTCGTGTCCAAAGAAAACAAGAAATATCATTTCATGGAACATTTGGTCATGTCATATTGCTGTGCTGACAGCAAAATTTTTGTAGAAAGATTATTTTTAAAATAGCTAAGACATAGACAATAACATCCTTTGCAAAAGATGAAGAGATGAAATGATTTTATAAACTTAAATATTTTTATTTATAAACAGATACATATTATTTCATTCTAATTTAATTGACAAAGTGAACTACCCAGTCACTGTACTTCCTAGCTATTTTGCTATTAAAAAAAAAAAAGTTTTTTTTTGGTTCTCCACTCAGAATTGGAAAATTGTAATACTCCCTTCTTGCTTATGTGTGGTTATATGTTACAAAAATAACTGGGAAAAGATGTTCATAGTATCGTTAAAGACTTACTTGAAAGTTCTATAAACTTCTTAGTTACCCTCATTTCTACTCTAGCTCAGGATGAAATAAAAACAAGGATTAGTACCAATACTCTGCCCACCCTGTATGTTATTCAGGACATGATTTGATCAGATTGGTTAAGCTCTCTTTTAGTCTTTCCAGAGACTTTTTGTCATTCTAAATCAGACCACATGCTGAGGTTAAAAAGAAGGCCAAGAATTGCCTTCCAGGATATCTATCTTTCTAAGGACCCAGGATCAGTAAGAAAATGAAAAAAATTAAAGAAAAATAAATTGCAAAGGAAAAGTGTTAATATTTTGTGTTTTTTTTCTTTTTCTCTCTCCCCACAATGTTTTTAACAAAATATGAAAATATTTGGACATCACCCGACCAGTCATGAACCTCTTGAGCAAAATAATGGCGGATTAAACAGATTGCTAAAATGAAGGCTGCACAGTATGGATGTCCAAGTCATTTGCACAGTGCTAACACATACAAATTAAGCATCTTGCTCTTAAAACAATAAAAAACAGAGAAGTTCAAAAAAAAAATCTTTCCATGGATAATATTAGCAACCACTGCCATTAGCTAGAGATGGATCTTTCATTCTAAGATACATTCAATAAAAACCACTACCAGTTAATACCTGGAGAACATTGGGTTCATCTTTAGAAAACCCACTAAAATATTAGGTAAGCTCTAGCAGTTATAATTAATAAATTTAAAATCTGAATATTTAAGAAAACCTTGAGTGCATAATATAAATTTAAAATGACACATAGAGATATTATAATTCATAATATTTTTGACATTGCCATAGATAACTGTCTCTACCTAGACAAATCTTATAGGATTGGATTTTCCCTTTTGAATTAATAGATATTGACATGGTATCTTGCTCTTCTATCTCCAATTCCTGGTCGCTAAATATCATTTGCAACCTAAACTTTCCATCCCATTCACACAAAGAGTCTTCCTTTTCAATAGATAAAATTATTAAATGTAAACCAAGTATCTTATCTAGTCAAGGAAAAATGTGTATAGAACACCTGGAACATCTCTCCCTGGCTTCTTCCTCTCCATTCTCCACTTCCAGTTCTGTGATTTCATTAGTATTTTAGGATTAGGATTAGGATTTCCATCTTGCAAACCTTCCTCGCTGGGAAAAATCATTATTTTTAGTAAATTTGGAAGTATTTTGGATGTATTTCAAACAGGTGAAGTGATTTGTCTTTCAAGCATAAGATTATAAGATCAACTCCTATAAAGAGAGAACTTCAGGAGCTTTTTTCTACTACCCCCTCATTTTAGAAGTGAGGAAACTGAGACCCATGGAAATTAAGTGTCTTGCCCAAAATAGCATAAATTGTAAATACCAGAGGTGGTCACACAGTTTGTCATATATCATATGTCAGACCTGTCTGAATGAGCCCAGATCTCTGTCATTTACACTAAAGAACTGTCAGGTGATGTAAAATATGGACCAGATAGCACTAAACACAAATCCTGAAGCTACTTATGTAGATAACATAAGAAAAAGCTGCATGACAACATATCAGAAGTGCAATTAATTCTTTAATTTAAAAGAACTTCCATTCATTGGAAAAAGTGTCATGGTTCAAATTGTCATGTAAATCCATATTATACAGAGATTTTATTTTTAAGTCAATTGTGTTTAGATGTTGAGGTTTAATGAACCATTTAACCTAATTTATCTATTTTTATTTATTTTCTGCTTATTTGTCTATATTTTGGAGGGTGGGCAAATGCAAAATGAAGCCTTTAAAGCTTACCACGTTGGACTTAAAACAATGTTTTTATTACTGCCAATAGGAAACCCCAGTTCTATAGTTAAAGTAATTGGCTGCTCTTTCTAGCTCTAATAGCTATTTATAATTATGAAGATAATTCTTTTTAATGTTATATCCAGTGCTCATTCTAATAAAGTAGCCATTAAAATTAATGGAACACAAAAATGAACAAGGCTTGCATGCTGGGACTCACTTCTCTTGGGCACTTTACAAACCATTCAGCAGTGGTCTCTCCATAGTTAGTTCACGTTCTAGGGAATTACATATTTATATGCACTGATATGTATTCACATTCTGGAAGGTTCATAATCTAAGAATCTGCATATTATAGAGGACTGTTTTTTTTTGATCCCTTTGTTTAAACCAGCGAATTTATTTGGTAAGAGTGGGGAGAACCCTATAGTGCTTGACTGGAGCCTTGCAAAGAGCAACAGCTCATACTTCTTCTCCATCTTCCATATGGCAATTCTTCAAGTGCCTGAATGAGACTATTGTTTCCCCCCCTCAATGAATCAATTTTCCAAGTTGAGTATCTTTCTGTCTTTCAATTGATTTTTCTATGGTATAAACTGATTTGTCAAAAGAATACTACACTTAGATTAAGAACGACTGGATCTTGATTACCATTTATTTTGTTTAGGATAGGACATGAAAAAAGGCACTTATAAAGAGACTATTATCTACTATTTACTGTGCTAAACACTAGAAATATAAGCAAAATGCACACACACATAAATAGAAAACACAAAAAAGAGAGATCCCACCCTTAACTAATAGGGAGAGAGAACACAAATAATGACATGGTTCCCAGGAAAGGAAGTTTTTATATGGAGTCATAAGACTATTAGTGGAGTCATGGGACAATCAATGCCATGCCTTTTCCAGTCACAATGGTTGAGTTGATTTGATTATTGACTCTAGATAAAACAAAAAAAAATTAAGCCAAAATGGGCAGAATATGAGCATGGAGGGAGGCTAAAATGCCATGACAGTTCCTGGTTCTCCGGTATTTAAGAGAAGATGGCATGTGAAACTAGATAGGAATTAGTTTGTACTCTTTTGTTCACTGATCAGGGCAATGTAGCCCCTATTCAGAATTACAAACTGAATAAACTGATTTCACTCCAAGCCTCCATAGCAACAAGGAGGGAGGAGAAAGTCCATTGATCTACATTGTTTCAGCCTCCTTCAACTAATAAGCATAAATTATTTAGTATTTTCCATGTATTGTCCTAAAAGCTGTGGATACATGAAAAAATGAGAACTTGACTTGTCAGAGGTGCTGGAACTATCACACCCTATGTTTCTGTATGGAAAGCAATGGTGACATGGACGGGCACCTTGCTAGGACTCTATCCTCCTACTCATAGGATGTAGCTCATTGAGATGCTCCAGTAGGCTGTGAGCAATCCACACCAACTTCTCCAGAGTGCCAGGGAAAGGAGGAACAGTTTCCATGGTGTTGGTGAAAATGTTATATCTAGGCTCTCAAATATAGCCTTTGGGCATTTAGCAGAAAGGCTTGGGAAAATCACTATGTATATAACACAGCTGCAAGTGGTTCTTTCTTCCCAAACATTCTTTCATAGTAAGTAAATTAGTAAGTAAATTAACTTGTTTCCACTAAGGAAGACGCCAAGCACATTTATAGAAAAAAAAGACATTTCAGGGAATGAGGTGCATCTCGTTGGTTCTGATTGTGTTCTCATTAACTGATATACTGAGGACCTGAATGGAAAGACATCTATATAAAGAAAATAATTCCTATCAGACACAATCCATGCATTTACTTCCTTCTGAATGCCCAGAGAATGATTAGAATTTGATTCCCACTCAGTAAATAGCCATATATACCTAATCAAATGAAGGATTCTCTTAAAACTTTGGAACCCATTGTATGATATGGAGGAGATTGGCACGAGACCACCCAGCATAGCATTCCCTCATCACAGAAGATGAATTAGCTCAGAAGAAATGAGAAAATGTGCAGTTAGAGAATCCACCCAAATGTGCATGTGGACTATTTGTGCCTAACCTGTGGCAGAGTATTCTGAGCTCATGTTGGTCTGGTCCAACCAGCTGGACACACTGTAACTTGACTCTGACTTAGCAATGTCATTTTGGTCTTCTTCAAAAAATGAAGGACAATAACCAAACATTTCAGAGTGTGAAGAGGGATGTTATTAATACCAAAGTATTTCATCTGTGCTACTGTCAACCCTCTCTTTATTTGGCAAGCTTAAATGTTATCTTATTCTGTTGTTTTATTATCTCTTCAGCTGGTTTTTGTATCAATAAGACATTTAAATGTCTTTGTTTTAATAAACCTTTCTAATGCAAATTCTTTTAACAAAATTCTCTTCATGTATAAATGCGCTTTTTTTGAGTCTGCCTATTTTATTAGGAAATAGGGGATATAGAATGTAAATCTGTCAAAGAGGTTTATCTTTTTGGAAGTGAACATTATATTAATTTATATACTTTAGCAAATTATTATAAACTCTGTGGTGAGTTATTGAACTTAGATAAATGCATAGATCATTGATTCTTGCAATATTTGGTAAATTTACATAGTCATCAATCCTCATATAATAATACTCTTATCAAATGAGATAACATAGCTAAAAAAAAAACAAATTTCAGAAACCTTAAATCATTATATGAATGTGAGCTATTATCTCTTTTAGTATTCTTGCTATTTATCTCTGTTATTGCATATCTCTTCCTCTGCTACTTTTAGTTGTTCTTCTATATTTGCCTCTCACATAGTTTTACAGATCTCAAAACATCTGTCCCCTGCAATTTTTATATAACTTTATTTGAAAACTTGCATCTGCTTTGTTTCTCGCTGTAGATTTATTCTTTCAGGATCTTTTTTTCTTCTCTTTTTGTGTATTGTTTCAGTCACTATAGCTGATTCCTTATGTCATGCTTGGTTGAGCAGAATGACTTCCTGACATTTTCTAGGTTCTGATTGTTGTCATTTGTTTTTTCATCAAAAGTTTATGGGTGTGGGGGAGGATTCTGGGAAGATGGCAGTAGTAGTAGGTTGGCAAATTTCAAGCTCTCCAATTTCCCCTAGAAACAGAACAAATTTGTGCCTTAGGGTGAACATAGGCTACTGAAAAATGAAGAAAACTTGGGCCAAACAGGGGTCCTTCTGAAGACCTGACCTGGGATTTATCTATGTGAAGTGCAAATACCTCTGGGTCAGCTACCCAGAAACATGAAGTGGGGAGCTTTGGGGCAAGCTGGGTTTGGCTGAAGCCCAGTAGGAGCCAAAGAAACTTTCACTTCCTGGACTAGGTCTGAGTCCAGGAGGACTGAGTGAATCTAGGCAGATTGGGAACACCAGGCCCAGCTGTGCTGCAGTATGCAGTCCTGGAAGGAAAGGAATCAGCATACTGGGAGTGCAGGGGCAATGTGGCAGGGACATTGCTGGCTTAGAGCACATTCTGGAGCAAGGAGCTATTTGGTGTTCCTGGTCAGAAAGGAGAGCTGAAGTAAAGCAGGAGATACCACCCACCTCATCACAGGATTGGAGGTGCTTACACTAAATACCTCTTCAAAAAATGAAGGGGGGAAGAAGAAAGAATCCACTATAGAAACACAGTATGGGAACATGGAAGATCAAGGTTCATCTTCAGAGGAGGACACCAAAGTAAAACAAAAACTTCTATCCCAAAGAGTAATGTGAAATATTGCTTGGGGTGGTGGGGGGATGAAAAGGGGAAAAAGAATAAAATAAAAAATATGTGCAGCAGAGAAGGGAAAAACAATCTACAAAGAAGTAAAGATGTACATTCATGAATATAATTTCTTCTACTAATATATATATATATATATATATATATATATATACTTTCTTGACCTGGTATTTGTTGTTATATACTTTGAACCCTCCCTAATGTTCTGCTTGGCACATGACAATGTTCTCTTTTGTTTTGTTATTCCTTTTCTGTTTTTATTTTTTCTTATTTTGTTTATTTATTAAAATTAATTTGGAAAAAAAAATTCCTGACCTGGAAACAGGATTCTTAGATCATTTTAATGACATGAGAATAAGACAGAAAGTCTCTTCTCCCAAAATAGCCCCATAATGAAATCTCCCAGGCAATATTTAGTTGTGGAAAAATGTTCTTTTTGCAAAGTGCCTTGTGAAGATGGTAAAAAAGCCCACAGGAGCATTTTGTACATAACCATCACAGTCAGGGATTTGAAATTTTAAAAAAGTGTATGGGTCAGCTGATTCTTCCTTTCCTGTATTGATGAGAACCCTGGGTTATCATTTTGCTAAGGAGGAAATGATCATGGGTCTCGATGTTTTTCTCAAAACTTATAACTCATTAAGGTTTCTAATGTAGTTTATATCATCTCCTGCAAGCTTCAAAAAATGTATGAATTAAGCATTCCTCTTTTACAAATAAGGAAACTGAGGCTCATAGACATTAAGTGATTTCCTCATACATAACACACTTTCAAGAGGAAACCAAACATTATTCTTTTATTTCCTTTTCCCAAACATCTTCTGAATATCCCCACCAAGTGCCTTATTAACAATTACATACTTTATCTACTCCTTCTCAGCCCAACATGTTTTTGTATAGAGACAAAAATAAAACCACCTGTTCAGTTGCACAATGGATAGACTTCTGCACTTAGGATGTGGAAAATCTGAATTTGAGCCCTAATATTTGACTGTAGATAAGTCACTTAGATCCTTCAAGCCTCAGTTCCATTATCTTTAAAACAAATATAATGATAGCATCTACATTTTTCTGATAATCAAATGCCTTGGCATATTTCAAGCACTCTGCAAACCTTAAATCGCAATATAAATGTTATTTTTATTATTACAAGAATGTTAGCCCAGGAGTCTACCAATTGAAAGTTAAATGTGCTTTTTACTATCCATGTTAACTGATTGTAAAAACAGAGTAATTCAATATAATCTAGATATAGCTTGATTCCATAGACTCTAATGGAGTACAGAGTAGTTATGGAGTCTGCAGATAGTAAATATCCTATTGTTCTTTTCCAGATTGATTTCCTGGAACTGCCCTTTGTGAGTTCTTCATTCCAGCCAAAGTGCTGCCTGCTGTTCTCTGGGCACATTTATATCCTGCTTTAGTGCATAATTTTGCATAGGTTTCTCCAAGTTCAGAATATCCCTTTTGCCTCTTAGAATTTGCTGAAGGTTCAGCTTATGTACCAACTAACACAATTGGCATTTCCTAATTCTGCACTCAGCTCCCTAGAGTATCCTCCCATTAAATTACACACTACTTGATTTATATATATATATACAGGCATATATCTATATATGTGGAAATATAGTAATTATCAATGTGTTAATTATAAATATATATAATTATAAAAAAATTATATTATAACAATATAATATATAACAATTAAAAATGTATATAATATAAATAATTATAAATGATATTAATATATTATACATATATAATATATAAGACATATATTTTCACATATATAAATATATGCATGTGTATATATATATATATGTGTGTATGTATATATTCCTTGCATAGTCTTATTTTCCTCTACTAAAAATGTCAAGTTTTTGACAGTAGGAAATGTTTTAAGTTTTCTTTCTTTATCTCAAGCATCTTGTAAAGTTCCTATAATAATATTAGGTGCTGAATAAATGAGTGTTGTTGTGCTGAATAGATGAATGAATGAAAAGGCATCTATCTATCTGAGGAACTTTTAGGTATCAAGCATTGTGCCAAATAGAGGTACACATACAAAGCCAAGACAATACCTGCTCTCAAGAAATGTATTCAAATAGTGGGGGGGAAAAAAAAAAAAAAAACTCATATAGTTTTGATCACTAAGTAGCATTTTGTTCCTGAAAGTTAGAGGGAAGTCAGTAGTCCAATATACATTATACCAATATACCCATTATAAAAATAGTTGCCAACATGAAGTGATTATGGTTCAAAAACTGGTGGGGCCTGAAAGAAATGGATAGGATCTAAATTTTCTGGAGTTTTTAGCCTAGAAGGGTTAGGCGGTGAAGGGAAAAATGGAACAAGTTAATTTTTTTTGTTCCATTAGTGATCACTTTATTTAGACTTAGAAGTTTTTAGATAAGAATAGTGACAGATCCCTTTTCCCCACAAAAAAAAATAATATTTACAATTAATTAGCAAGGATTTATTAAGCATAAACTATGTGCCAAGAATTGTCAATACAAATATCAGCCATTCTGTCCTATGATTGTCTATGAGGTAGAAAACTTTTCTCAGAAACAATAATGTATTGATCTACATATGGTTTGTTTGCAGATCTCATCATGTCATTTGGATTTCACATTCAATCCCTGCCATGGTTATGTTTATTGCATCATTTCAGAAGAAAATAATCTGGGTTTTCCATATGTCAATCTACTATTCTCCAAGACCATTTTGTGCTATTATTTTCCCCTACAATACCATCGATCCCATCACTGGCGTTTGATTAGCTTCATATTATACCAATCTTGCCTGATTCCCCCTCACCAATAATTTGTGTTTATCCATTGTATTTAGAAACATGTCTGACTCATTATTAAAACTGCCACTTCTAAGAACACTCGTATCTTTTGAAATTAGGAAAAAGTTTATAACACAATAGATAAGGCACATGGCCTGAAGTCAAGAACAGATGTTCAGAACAAATCTTAGGCACTAAGGGTCAGTCACTTAAACTTACTTTCTTTAAATTTCTTCAACTGTAAAAAGCAGATAATAAAAGCTCGTACTTGGAAGAATTACATTGAGGATAAAATGAAAATATTGACTACAAAACAAAACAAAACAAAATACATCTAGCACAGTGCCTGACAAATAATAGGTGCTATGCAAATTCTTATTCTTTCCTCTTCCCCTTCTCTTGCTTTAAGATTCATGCTTCTGCTAACAAAATATCCCTCCACATTTGTATTTCTAAATGAAGTTTGTTGAGTTATATATTAATCTTTCCTTCATAATTTTTTCAGGTGATATATTGCAAATACAGCTCATTCAAGATCCCTTGTCATGAATTAAAAAGATAAATTCTAAATTAAAGCACATCCATAGGAAAACTACTAAGGTGAAGTGTGAATTCTCCAAATAATTATTTGGATAAACTTTGTCCAAATATAGAGAGAGTAAATATGTGGTGTTTTCTTCTTTTTCTAAAATATACGATGGTTCTCTGTGTCATCTATCAAAAATAAGAGTAAATTTTTTATTATTTCTTTTTTGTTGTTCTCAATGCAGAGTACTATGGTTGATTTTTCTTGTGAAACTGTCTTTTGTGACTAATAGCCATTGAAACAGAAAATGGAATGTGAATTTGAAAATGGAGATAGATAAATACATAGATATAGATACAGATATAATACACACAAAAGCATACACACTTTATATCAAGCAAAGAAACTCACCATTGATAAGGATTCCTTCCTCGCTTTGGTCTTAGCAAGGAATGAAAACTTTAAGTATACAATGCATTTTGCTAGATTAGAGATGTTGAGATAGGATCTTAGGGGCCATCTTCATTTAAATAAATTGATTCCCAGACAGGTTAATTGATTCACCCAAAGTCCTACAAAATAGTCAATTTCACAAGTGTCATTTGAACCCATATTCTCTGATTCCAAAAGCAATGATATTTCCAATTATTGCATGTTCTATTTGTTCAGTTTATTTATTTAATATTTTCCCCGGTTACATTCAAAACAATAATTTTAATATTTGTTTTTAAGATTGTTGAGTTCTAGATTCTCTCCCTTATCCCCACCCACAATTACTAAACCACATGTGAAGTTATGCAAAACATTTCCATAAAAGTAAAAGCACGTTCTATTTATAAAAGAGCAATTGTTCTTTAATGACAGAAAAGACTAATTTATTCTAGAACAGAATTACAAAACATTTAATGAAGGCTAGAGCAAAATGTCTAACAGGAAACTAACATAGGATTATTTTGCCAAAGAAATTATAGGAACTGAAGAAATCTTCCTCCCAAAATTGTGAGCGTTTTACATCATGAGAAAAATCTATGTGAAGGAAACATTCCAAAAGTAAGTGAAGAAACAGCAACAACAACCAAAAAATGGCATTGAGAAGGCCATCTCTGCAGAATACCCTGCTATTCAAAACTTTCCTTTTAAATCTTGCCCTGCCATCCAGAATGCTGAAATGCAAGGAGTTGGTATTGACCACTGGAATAATCATCTGATCTACTTGTGCATCCCAGAAACTCTTGGATATTGTCATCTATCACAACTATATGACTTTAGGATTTCAAGGACCTTTAATCAACCTTACATCAAAACAGGACACTTCCTGCTCTATTTTCTGACTTTTGGGACCAAACCATCATGTCCATCTATCTTCAGACACTGGAGGTATCAAGTACACTACGAAATGATGATTCTTTTTGTTTTTAGGTTAAACATAAGATGCATTCTACTCATACCTTTACTACTCTCCACCAAAGTAGAACTATGAGTTATTCTTTAATTTGGTTTTTTTAAAGATTGTAGACTGTGTAATTGAATGATTTTCAGACTATCATTAGATCATTAAAATAAAAGATGAATAAGTCAAAAGTGTGAACACATTATTTTTAAAACTGTATTTTGATATTAGCTTTTAGGAAATCTTTACTTTTTGCAATAGTATCTTACATTTGATAGTAGTAGCAGTAGTATTAGGAGGAGGAGGAAGAGGAAGAAGAGGAAGAGAAACAGAAAAAAGGAGGATTTATCAGTACTAAGAATTAATTTAAATAATAAAATGTAAGTGAGCTAATCTAGACACTGTGATAGCCCCAAAAGATAATATTTGATTATTTTAATGTTACCTTTTGACACTATTAGCTCCCTGATTGCTGCTGGGTATTCCCTCTTTACTGGATTTTCATAGCAAGATTGTAACCAGGTTTTCTTTCAACATGATTTATCACTTCTTAGTCATTTTTGCTGTATGATCATATCCCAACTACTCCACCCCATTCCTGATATACCTCAGAATTCTGTCCTGTCCTTTCCCTCTCTTTTCTCCTTATATTTTCTCTATTTCTTGTTGATCTCATCAATTTATGGTTTCAATTATGTTCTCCATTCAGTTAACTCAAAATTATTTCTACCCTATCTCAACACAGTGAAAACAGAATCTGTTTTCCCCCCAAAGCCTACATATACCATTCCTCTTAATTTCCCCATTGTTGTCAATGTTAGCCCCATTCTTTGAGACATCCAGTTTTAAAACTTAGGAATCACCATCAACTCTATTCTCTCTTACTCAACCATATTCAAGTATTTCTAAAGTTTTATCAGTTCTCATTCTATAGCAACTATCTCACTCCTTTCCCATCTTTCCTCTTATTATATCAGATCAGGTCCTGAACAAATCATTTTTGGAAATATTTAATATTCTACTATTTAGCCATACTGCTGGTAATCTCTGTACTCTCTAATTGATCCCCCATATAGCTTCCAAATCGATATTCCTAAAATACAGGCCAAAATAGGTCAGTCTTTTGCTCAGAAATCTTCATTTATTCTTTATAATCTGTAGAATAAAATGCAAGCTCCAATTCTTGCCATGAAAAATCCATCTCAGTTGCCAGATTTTTCACTTTTTCATTGCCCCAACTTTTTTTTCTCAAGTGCTTAGCAGTTTTGACACAAAGTAGTCATTTACTGTATTTGTTGACTGACTGACTTTACTGCTGTTCGTGTTCTCTACATTCCAACTTACTCTCTATACATAACATTCTTCCTTCTTTTTCCATGATCCAATGTCTCTCCCTATTACATCCCTTCCTATCTTCTGCCTCTTTAAATCACCCGATCTCTGCGAAGTTTTGCTCAGCTGCAATATTATACGTGACATTTTACCTGATCACATGAGCTATTATTCCCCCAAGGATGTCTAGTCTTTGTAAGTGCAATATCTCCTAATCATATACAAGTTCCTTGATAAGGGGAGAGAGGGTGCTTTCTTTTTCTTTATTTATCTTCTCAGAATATAGTACAGATATTGAGATATAGAAGATACTTTCTGAAAAATATCCATACCAATATGAAATGTGCTCATTCATTTTTCCTTAAATCCTTTGGCCTTGAGGATGCAGACATATGATTATGAGAGAGAAACTGGGGACTGAGATGGTATTATCAATGTAACGGATTCATAAAATGCCACAGAGTTCATTCCCATTGAGAGTCCAGTATATCTAGTTATAACTTGGAAAAGAAATAATAGAAATGAGAGAGACTTGAAGTCAGAGAAGGCAATTCCATTTTTTGTGTGTCATAGACACCTTTAGCAGTTTGGTGAAATCTATGGATCTCCTCAGAATAAGGTGTTTAATGCAAAAAATAAGATGCATAGAATTTCAAAAAACAAAGCAAAACAAAAACTATTTGATTATATTGAAATACAATTATCGCAGCAAGTTTTTTTTTTAATGTAATTTCAGGGAATTCAGGTGAAGAATACTTGAATTCCAAAGCATGGTAGCATTGTGCATAGAATGCTCAACAGCTATCATGATTCTCAGAACATCATAACTTTTCTGAAGCTCCCTTTCTTCATATTTGAAATGAACCCAAGAAAAGCTAAGGTACTTAGCTCATAGGGTCCATATGAAATTCAAATTCAATAGTATTGCAAAGTTTTATATGATTGTCATATTTAAACCATGTGTTTTTGCATGAATTCCTCAGGTGCACACACACACACACACACACACACACACACACATATATATATATATATATCAGAACATAATATAAATATACATGAATACACACAGGTACACATATATGCTTGCACTTATACAGATACATATATATATACACATGCACACATAAGTATATTTCCTAGTAAAGGGTTCTCAAATTAGATGGAATTGAATATTTTCTTAGATATTTGGCTAACTTATCATGTATTAATTATTTATGGCTACTGACATCTCCAACTACCATTTCTGCTTTTTAATGTTTATCTGTGTTTGTTTTTAAGCAAATGAATTAGTGAATTTCTCCATATACTTTTTTGGAAAAAATGGCAGATGCTTTAGGGAATTTAATGAATTTATTGAGCTTTAGAATATATTAAATCTCTATATTTTCCTGTTTAAATTTCATTTGAGTTAGGGCCTTTGTGATTGCTGGTCCCACTCAGTAAAGAATATAACTCAAAGAAAAACAAATATTTCCTGCTTAGTGACTTCTAAATCATTTTGTTATGTATTTCTTGAAACTTCAACTACTAAAATTTCTTCCTCTCATTCTTGAGAATTGTTTGGCATTGGATTTATGTTTGGAACACACAATTAATACCATTATAAGATGATTGCAAAGATTCCCATAGATGTTTTTGTTTTCTTTCCCAAAAGCAAAAGAACACAAAGGTCTCAATTCTGGTTTCAGTAATTGAAAACAAGCAATTTAATTAGGTCTATAGCTACCCTTCTTTAATGGATTATAGTGACATGTTTGAAAAAGAAAGAAGAACTTAAAGGAGTGGAAGAAAAGAAGGAAGGAAGGAAGGAAGAAAAAGAAAGAAAGAAAGAAAGAGAGAGAGAGAGAAAGAGAGAGAGAGAAGAAGAGAGGAAGGAAGGAAGGAAGGAAGGAAGGAAGGAAGGAAGGAAGGAAGGAAGGAAGGAAGGAAGGAAGGAAGGAAGGAAGGAAGGAAGGAAGGAAGGAAGGAAGGAAGGAAGGAAGGAAGGAAGAAAGGGAAAGAAAGGAAGGAAGAAAAAGGAAAAAAGAAAAAAGAAAAAGGAAGGGAGCAAGGAAGCAAGGAAGGAAAGACTGGAGGAACAAAGAAAAAAGTGATGAAAAGAGAGATGGAGGAGAGAGAAAGTGAGAGAAAAGAACAAAGGACGGAAGGAAGAAAGGGAATAAGGGAGAGAGTGAGGGAAGCAGTGAAGCAGGGAGGGAGGGAAGGACAGAGAGAGGGAGAAGGAAGAAAGGAGGAAAAGAGGGAGAGAGGGAAAGAGAGAAAGAAGTAAAGAAGTGAGGAAAGAAGAAAGGGAGGAAGAAGAAAAGAAGGAAAAGACATATATAGTACCTCACCTCATTGTTTAAGAAAAGTCATAATCTCCTGATATATTTCAGAAATTTCTGAACATTATCTGTACGGTTTTTCTATGAGAGTTAAATGAAAAATGCCTTTTCAATTAACTGGGAATCTAGGCAAGGATGATTGGGCAGTTTTTGAGAACACAGCTGCAATACCCCAAGTGGTACTGAGCCTAGATGAGAGAAAATTATGAGTATTGGAGCCCGCATCACCATCAAAAAATGATGTGGTCTCAAGTCAATTCTTCTGAAGTAAATTATTTTGTCACAAGCCCCACATTCTGTCTTTTCCTGCCTATATTCTGAGGACATTCAACTCCATTTACTCCTAAAAGGACCTTTAATTTTTTTTTTCATTTCTCAAATATTGAAAATGTCTAAGTATGTATAGAGGTCTTAATGGAATCTATAACTATACTGTTTTCATTTTGTACATAACATGTACACTTAAATGTCTAAGTATTCTTTATTGTGAAAATGTAAGCTCCCTGAGATCAAGCACAACTGATACGTTTGTATCCCCAGCACTTAACACAATATCAGGTCATTACAATGAGTCAAGGACATGATCCATGGTTCCATTAGGGAAGAACTAGGTGAGGAAATTCTTTCTACAGTCACAAATGGGAACCTTCTGGGCAACTTTTAGTCTCTGAGATCTGCCTGGAACTATTGAGAGATTAACTGATGTGCTCAGAGTTACACATTCAGTGGGTGTTGTAGATAAATTGATATCAATCTTCTTGGCTCCAAGTCTGGCCCTTTATCCATAAGCCACACTACTTCTCACAGTAAAAAGAAGCATTTGGTTGTTGGAATATACGGGAGCCACCTGACAGTGGTTGCTGGAGAGCCAACCCAGAATGGATCTCCTCTTGTGAGAGGATGATACAAGGAGACCGAGAGGCAGTTGCTGTTCTCCGACCTTCCTCCTCTTCCCTCTGCCTCCAATTTATCTCATTCCCAGTCTGCAACACCTGTGTCAGCAAAGGCTGCCCTGCAACTGCTTCAGATGCTATGACCCACAGCTGTGGACGCTCTCGGAGAATTGAGCTGTCCCTTAACATTTAATAAATACATATTGAATAACTTGGCAATAATTTACAAATCCAACAAATAATTACTAAGAAATCTGATGTGTCAGGCACTAGACTAAATGCTGGGGATACAATTAATAAAAAAAGAAAGACAGGAATCTTGCAAGTTAATGGAGGAAAATGATACACAAAAGGAGACAGGAAAGCACTGTGGTGGTGGGTGGTCACCCAGGGAGATTTGGTTCCATGGAACTGACACTAGACAGGGCAGCAAATGAGAAGCAGAGTGGTCTGAGAATCCAGATCCTGACCTACATACAGGAAGGCTTTGAGAGGACTTTGGTACTCTGCCATCCAGGCCAGCAAACAGAGGAAAGACCAGGAGAAGCTGATCAAGGCTTGAGTTATCAGCTAAATGAAGAGTTTAGAAGCTTATTCTGGGAGAGGTATTTTGTGCTATGGATTTGAAACCAGTTAGGACAGTAAACCCAAAATGGAGTATTTACTACATTTTTCTGTTAGTAAATAAAATTGCTTTGGATAAAGTGAAAAAGGATTTTAATAGAGAGCTCACATAAGTAGGCAACTTGCTTCTAAGACTCTTTCAAAGCTTAATGGAAAAATAAAATAAGAGCTATCATTTGTAAGACCCTTTAAGGTTTATAATGTGCTTGGAATATATGGTCATTTGAACCTCAAACAGGCCCATCAAATACATGTGGTTATTATCCCTGTTTTATGGATAGAGAAGCTGAAGTAAAAGAGGTCAAGTAGCAGTAGATACCATACCCATTCCTTCCCCCCTGCCCCCACTGCATAACCTAGCTGCCTAAAATGAGATTAACTTCAGTGAGGAAAAATCTGCTACAGCTAGAAAACCCATTCATTCTAAATTGGGAAAATTTTAATTTAGGTCGTAGTTTTCCGTACCTAAAACCAAAATTTGCCTTATGGAAACAGTGACTCCTTCTTCCTAGTTCTGACCTGTCGGCTTAAGCAGCTCAATCAGTGAAAGATAATTTTATTTATTAAGCATCTATTATATGCACATTCTTTCCTTAAAGTATTTCTAGAAGAACTAGATAGAAATTTTCAATGATTTTTTCAGACATTTCAATATATAAAATAATGTCATCTTGGCAGCAAATGAGTGAAGATTTATATGATGCTCATGAACATAAATGCAAATATATTGCTGCTAGAAAAATAGTAATGCAAACTATTTGCCATATTAATTATCGGTGAGTATTCGACAAGTTATTTATTAAGCACCTTTGTGTATCAGTCTATGATAGTATTGCCAACTTATGTATTGTATGATGTATGAAAAATAGTTTATATATTAAAAAATATTGTATCCAAGATTTCATGCCTTTTGTGAGAAAAAAAAAGCTGGGCAAAAAAAGTGCAATTTGGATCCTCTCCTGGGGTGTATATATAAATTTGATGAAAAACCTTATTTCTCATCAATAAGTATTGATGTTTCTTTTCCTTTATATGTGCTATATCACTGGACTTTGCTCCAGTCCAGTGACTGCCAATTTTGATTTTTAATAATGTGTGCCTCGAGCTAGCTAGACTCCTACAAAGTTTTCAAAATGTCTCCAAATACCATTAATTTCCATTAACTCTTGTACCCTACCTGTCAAAAAATCTACAGTAACAGAAACATTCCATGAGCAGAATGTCATGAAGACAGGTTTTTACAGCTTTTTAAAGAGGTTTAAGTTTATACTAATAAGAATGGTAGCTGAATGGTAGCTTGTGCAAAATTACAAAGCATTTGTTATACATTATCTTTTTTGAGCCTCATAATAACTCATAATAACTATGGGGGAATACAGGTTCTTGTTCCCCTATTTTGTAAATGAGAAAACTGACATTAAGAATGGTAAAATACTCCAAGCTGCTGCATTTTACAAATGATAAGATAAGTGACCTTTGTAAGCAACAGAGATGGGGTTCAAACCTAGGTCTTCTAATTTCAAACCCAGAGCTCTGCCTTCTGCTCTAACAAAGGTACCAAGGACTCTCTGACTTTAAGAAAATGATTTGAATCCCCAATTACTGCCTCCAAATGGGGTGCTCCATTCAGGATCACCAGGCTGCCTCTTCATAAACACATACAACACAAGAACACACACACACAACACACTTGGAAGGATAAGTTAGTTGAAGTAAAAGGACATAGCATGAAAAAATAGCTTAAAATCTGGATTTTAAGGTATAAGATTGTAATGGAATATCACTGTGCTATAAGAAATGTTGAGTTTGATGAGGAAATATGGAAAAACATGGAAAATTTGTCATGAAATAATAAAAAGCAAAATGATCAGAAAGAAGAGAACATCTTATATGGTAACAACAATGTTGTTTTAAGAATGACTTTGAGTGAATTTGTTTTAATTTTTACTATTATAACTATATTATATTATATTATATTATATTATATTATATTATATTATATTATATTACTACTTCTTTTGTTCTGTTATAAACACCAAAATTAACTATGAATGACATATGAAGAAAGAAATTATCTGGATCTAGATACAAAACTGATAAAAAGAAATACATATAGAATAATTATATATAACATACATGTATCATATATAATTATACATGTATACATGCATATAATTATATTATATATATTACATACAGTTACAAATATATATATATAATATACATGTATTATATATAATTATACATATATATGTATATTTCTATCTAGGACAGGAGGAAGAGAATGAGAAAAGAAAAAAAGGAAAAAAAAACAGAAAATAAGAAGTTTGCATGATAAATTTGTTGTACATTTAAAAAGAAAAACAAGTTGTAAATAGATTTGCAGTTTTACGTGGAATCATCTTTTTATTGCATTGTTTTGGAAATGCTTGTTCTACTCCATAAATTAAAAGTAAAATAATTTTTTGAAAATCTAGATTTTATTAAATAAGAAAAAATACATCTCTTTCAAACTATTTCAGAAATACTCAGACTTTAATAATCTTCACACTGATATTTTTCTTTTCTTTTTTCTCTTTTCTTTATTTCTTTCCTTCTTTTTTCCTTCCTTCCTCCCTTCCTTGTTTTCTTTCTTTCTTCATGGTTCTCTTCCTTCCTCTGTTCTTTCTTTTCTTCCTTCCTTCCTTTCTTCCATCTGTTTTTCCTTCTTTCTCTCCTTTCTTTCCTTCCTTTCTTCCTCCCTTCCATCCTTCTCTCCTTTCTCTCCCTCCCTTCCTTCCTTTCTTCCTTCCTTCCTTTCTTCCTTCCTTCTTTCTTTTCTTTCTTTCTTTCTTTCTTTCTTTCTTTCTTTCTTTCTTTCTTTCTTTCTTTCTTTCTTTCTTTCTTATCAATGGGCAATATCTAACTAGTGGTCTATAACTGTCCTGAGGAAGAATTTTTTGCATTAAATTTTCTCCAAATTCTTCCTTAAGGAAAACGATCAATATCAGTCTCCTTGAAAATATCATAAAACATATGAGTGGAATTGTCTCACTGGTCTTCCACAGAATGGACATGCTATTTTCTCTGCATTAATAATCATCAAATAATTAATAATAATAATAATAATAATAAATCATAATGGTTTTCATTCATATAGTACTTGAAGATTTACAAAATACTTTGGATATGCCATTATAGTTAATCTTTATAGCAATTCTTTGATAGGCATGCTATTTTATGCGCATTTTAAAAAGGGAGAACTTGAGTTTTAGAGATGTTAAATTATTAGTTCATGCTCACATTAAATTATCTGAGAAAGACTTGAACACAGATTGTCTTGACTTGAATTCTACATACTAACCACCCCTTAACTAGATAATGGCATGCAAGTAATGTGCTTTACTGTCAGGACTAGTTCTAAGGGTGAGGAAGGGAACACCTCTCCTTTGCTTAATTGATATTATAACTACATGTAGTCAAAGGTGATGAAATTTTAAGGTTTTCCTGTTTATGAAATATAAATTCTCTCTCTCTCTCTCTCTTTCTCTCTCTCTCTCTCTCTCTCTCTCTCTCTCTCTCTCTCTCTCTCTCTCTCTGTCTCTCTGTGTGTGTGTGTGTGTGTGTGTGTGTGTGTGTATTTCTATGGGTATGCATTTATGGGTGTGTATATGTTTGTTCATCTTTGTGTGTCTTTGTCTCATGAAAGTTTATGATGTTTGGAGGTACGTTATTTGCATACTTAGTCAAGAATTAGAGAGTTGAATACAGCTCTGTCATGATCTAGCAGTTTGAATGAACAGCACTCTTTTATTTTTAGGGAGGAGTGCAAGGCAGTGGGCTGGGGGGGAGGGGGGAGAAGGGGAGGGAGGAGCAGGAAAATAATAAATTTCATTTAAGTTTTCAATTTGATTTGAAAATCATTTGCACTGTTAATGCAAAAACAAAATAAAAAGTATCTGTTCTCAATGGACTTACATTCTAAATTCTACTTAATTCAAAAATGAGTCATAAATCTGCAAATTTAAGTGAAAGTTTCCCTCAGTTCTTTTGGTTCCTTATCCCATTAGGTTTATTTCAATTTCTTTTTTTTATTTTTGCTTTACATCTAAAACCTTTTCTTGAATCCCTATATTTCTTGTCTTCTAAGCTTCAATTCAGTTGTTTTCGTTTTTATTCCATTATGGTTGCTCCAATACAATAATAATCAGAATACTCAAACACCTGTTCCTTCTATTCTATTTAATTTTTTAACCTGACAATATATAAAGAGGAAATTTTTATCTTGAATATTTTTCTGATTTCTATACAGAAGTCCTATGAAAATCAGATTTAATTAAAAGCATCCTGAGGACAAAAGAGGGCTAAAATTAAGAAATTTCAAGGAACACCCAGAAATCTTAAATTAAAAAAAAATTAACCTATCAATATTTTTAAAATTTTTTCTATGTCCAAAGACAGATAACAGGAAAATCATTATGGTAAAAAATTCCCCCTTTCTGTACCAATTCTACCATATCTAAACATTGTTGACTCATTCATTTGAGATTTCCTTGTTTCCTAAATTCTTTCTTTTAGGAAATCATACTTTCCACATTACTCTGAAAAGAAAGGAATTGCAAGCTTCTTATCTTCATTATAAGATTGCTTGACTTTACATAGAGATACTTTGTCTTATCTTCATTAAATTGCTGAATTGGAGTCAGAAATCCTGCCTTTAATCCTTCCTTATTCTGAAATATAATAAAAGAAAGTCTTCTCCATGCCCCAGTTTCCTAATTTGCAGAATTGTGATGCCTTTTCCTGTCATATAAATTTCTCAGTCCGGTTGTGAAGTATAAATGAGACTCTCATTAGTTTCATGACATCAGAGATTTAGAGTCAGAAGCCACTTCATAGACCTTTGTGTCCAATTCCTCATTTTGCAGATAAGAAAATTGAAGGGCAAATTCAAAACTGAATTTAAATGATGTCCAAGGTGACTTAATCTTGGTCATCCATAGAGGAAGCATCAGAGGTGGTATTTGAATTAATATTGTTTGACTCCAGAGCTACTGTCCTCTCCACTACACATTACTACTTTTTTTTGGTTTTTAGTTATTTTTGTTATTATTATCTTCCCTATAGAACTTAATATATTGAATTATACATAAGTTTAATTAATAAGACAGGAAAATAAAAGCAATAATTGCCTATAAAAGATGAACTAGTGAATTATTTTTGCAGATAAATTATGACTTTGATTTGAATTTCAGAAGCTTTTTAGTAGATAAAAATGACTATTAGAAATCCACAATCATTTTACAAACTACTATAACTCTAATCTAAGAAATTAAGAAAAGCAAGAAATAGCATATGTTAATCACTAGTCTGGTTAACAAATATCCCCGATTTGTTTCATGCTGGAAGAGACAATAATTTACACAAAAATGCACAACTCATTTCTTTTTAAACCTAAAAATCTGTCTTGTATATCCCATCCCTCTCAGGACTGGTTTACATGACATTTTAAAAAATGTACACTGGGGGTTATATGTGGTAAAACCTTAGAGAGTGTAACATTTCCAGCAAGATTAGAAATGCAGGAATATCTGACTTCTCAGAAGATCAGTAAGAGTGATAGGAAAGTAACCATGACAACTGGAGTTGGCTCAATTGTTTTCATCCATCAATCATTAGCTCATGCTTGACTGGAGTAAGTGAGCTGGCAGCTAGAAAGAAGATGTTTAAAAAGTATCGCAACACCAAATATTTAGCAAACACTTTATGCTCTAATCATTTTCATTACATTTTGATTCTTCATGTTCACAGAGACTGTATTGCATGTTACGAGGATAAAATAATGTGTCTAGCTGCTCATACATTTTTTTTTATTTAAAAGCAATTCTGAAAGAGAGTAATGCAAGACAGTGGTGGGAATAGACACAGGATTCTTAATGGTGTTTTTTTTTTTTGGGGGGAGGGGTATAATTTTATTTTTATTTTAAATAAATACAAAATAAGGAAAGAGAAAAAATGTCATGTATACTGAAGGCTATAAGACAGGATTCAATAGAAAACAATAAATTTCCATGTCAACAAAATACAGTTAATATTACACATTGTTTTAAAATCTACTCAGTTTTTTCTTTGCTTCCTTGTTGGTTTTCTTTTGTTCACTGCTGTATGCTTTTTATTCTATTTTTTCCTTTCCTTATATCACCCTAAAGAAGGCTACAATGAAATATATCTTTTTTTACATATTAAATTCTACTCTTACTTTACTTTATCTTTGTATCTCTCATTTTTATAATGTTTTATGAAGGCAACTTATTGTTGAATTTAACATTTTAATCTGTTGTTTCCATTTTATAGGTAAATCTGTCCCATTCATACTCTAAACTACAATTACTTGTTTTGTATTTCCTTCTTCATATTTTTCCTCACTACCCTCACCCTCTTTACCTTATCCCTTTTCACCTCTCTGCTTTACTTTTATCCAATATTTTGCTCTCCAATTCCTTAACCTCCTCTACTTAAAGTTCTTCTTTTATCCTATCTCCCTCACCCTATCCCCTTATCCTCTTATTTCTTTCTGAATTTAGAATACCTTTATGCCCTTGTAAGTATATACGTTGTTTCCTTTTTAAGTCATTCCTGATGACTTAAATCCTCTATTAGATTCTTCTATATCAGTTCTTCCTTTAATGCTTCATTGGATTGAGATAATTACTCATTTCAATTCTCCCTAAGTAGGTTTAAGTATTTTTTTGTTTTTTTTTTTTTAAATCATCCAATCACATTCAACTCAGCCCAAGCCTTTTTTTTTCAAACTAACCAAATAATAATGACAATTATAAAAGCATTGCTAATATTTTTCACATATACAATTTGATCTTATTGAATTTCTTATAATTATTTCTAACATTTACCATATTTTTCTCCTAGACATATTATGTAAAATTTCTCCTAAAGTTCTGGGGGTTGTGGCACAAAATCCTGAACATCTTTGAGTTTGTTAAATTTCTATTTTTTCCACATTCAGGATTATATTGAACTTTGCTGGTATGTTTCCTTGGTCATAACCCTAATTCTTTTATCTATAGAATATTGTATTCCAAGACCTATGGTACTTCCCTGTAATAGATGTTAGGTCTTGTGCAAACCTTATCGTAGCTATATGATATTTAAATTGTTTTTTTTCCTTGTTGCTTTCAAAATTTTCTCCTTAAACTGGGAATTTTGAAACTTAGCCATGATGTTCCTGTAGGTTTTCTTCCTAGGATTTCTTTCAGGTGAGGATCAGTGGGGTTTTTCTATTGTTATTTTGCCTTCTTGTTCTAAAACTTCAGGGGGCAGTTTTTCTTGATTAATTCATTGATTCTTGATTAAAATAAATAAATAATATTGAATGAAGACTGGTTTGATTAATAATAATTTTCAGGTACTCCAATTATTCTTATATTTTCTCTTCTATATCCGTTCTTCAGAGTGGTTGTTTTTTGATGGTACACGTTTTTTCCATTTTTTTTTATTCTTCTAATTCTGTTTTAGGATTTCTTAATGTTTTATAACTTTATTAGCTTCCCTTTGCCCAATACAAGTTTTCAAGAAATTGTTTTGGTTGTCTATTTTTCAGTCTATTGACTTTATTTTCATAAGTTTATTGGATTGTTCTTTTTTTTCCTTGTTCTCTCTTAGTTGATTTTAAAGTTCTTTTATATTTTTCCCAATAACTTTTTTGTGCTTAGGACCATTTAATGTTTCTCATTGACAAAAAGTTGTGGGTTTTTTTTTTCCCTAGCTCTATTACCTCCCCCTCAATACAAACTCAGATCTTCTTTATCCCCATAGTAACTCTTTATGGTTGTATTCTTTCTCCTTTGCTAAATTTTTCATTCCTTTATTGTTTTATTTTGTTTTTGCAGCTATTAATGTAATCAAATTGTTTTCCTGAGCTATGGGGAACGATTGCTCCAGCCTAAGAACCTTCTTACTGTTATTTTATGAAGGTTGTCTCAGGGTCCATTGGGCCCTCTTCACCACTCATAAACCACAACTAGGGCCTCCAGCCTGTCCTATAAGTGATCTTGCTCCTTGAAATCTCTCTGGTGACTGCAGTTTTCCTTTTTGCCCTGAAACTGAAACCATGGACTCTGCTCTCCAAGTACCCACAACCATAAGGGTTCCTGTCTCTTGCTATTGTATTCAGCACGTATATGCAAGCTCCATCTCCCCTCAGCCACAGTCCCAAATGCACCTGGTCAGCATGGCTATTCATGGCATCCCTCAATAATGGAAAATCTTTCAACCTTCTCCTACTCAGTCATCAGACCCACTCCCAATCCTCCTCCTCACCCCCCACACATACACTGTCTGAGAGAAGAAAGTTTTTAAGCCAGGGGCTTCCTTTCAATCTAGCTCCTCCCAGGACTTGTTTGTTAAATTTACAGTTAGACTGAAGGTGTTTGTATTTCACTCAGGCCAGGAGATTAGAAATCCTTTCCTGAGGTCATCTCAAAGGGTTTAAAGGGGACAACAGCTTTATGCCATGTTTATTTCTGCTGCTTTGCAGCCATATTCTATCTTTTTTGTGGAGGAAATTTGGAAAGCCAAAAGTTTTCTGATCTCCTTCCCAGAATCCTCTGATGCTTGAGTTTTTAAAGTTCTTTATATTACTCTGTGAGTATCATAGATAAAAACACTCTGACCATTGGTAGATGAATAATAACTATTAACTATGAAAAAAATCTCAAATTCTCATCTAGAGGAGTTCAACATCTGCCCTATACCTAGTTTTTACAGAAGTGCAAAGTGCATGCTAGAATTTTAGCAGAACCTTTGGACATGCGAGCCTTATTGTGACATAACATAAAACTTTCTTAATGGTTTCATTGTCCTTTAAAATACTTTGAAAGAGTAGCAAATATCATTTTGGAGAGTAAAGATAGATATCACTAGTGAAAAAGTCATAAGCCTGTATCACTTGAGAAGAAATAATGTTTTAAGCAAACACAAAACAAAGCATATATCAAATCAGCTTCATCCTTATTAGGAGATGGAGCTAGCATATACGTGCTGAATACAGTAGCAAGAGACAAGAACCCTTATAAGACAAATAAGAGAACTGTACTATTCTGTCCTATCAGATAAAACCTAAGTTATTGTCTTCAATTTTGGACCTCAAAATTTAAGAACACTGGTCATCTGAAGAGCATCTAAGGGAAATAATCAGAATGTTAAAGATTCTCTAGTTCAGAGATGTTAAGCTCAATTAAAATGGAGGGGGGTGACTAAACCTTTTATAGTGGCTTCTAATTAAGTTAGAAAACTACATATTAATATTATTTATATGTTATTGGGTTTTGCTGTTGGTGGTGTTCATTTTAATTTGGTTCCAGACTCAATCTAGAGTGATAGAACAACAATATATTCCTTTCTCACTGATTCAGTGTTTTATACCTCTGCTCTGATTCATGAAGTATGAGGATCACTTAAGGAACTGAGAAGATTTATAGTAGAAAATATATTAACAGTTTAAACATATTTAAAGCCTTGTCATGATTAATAAGCATTGATGATAAAAATGTATAATAATGATTAATTATTTGATTTCAACTACAGAGGGTAAAATTAGGAGTAATCGTGGAAGTTATAAAGGAAGCAGGCATGATATGGAAAGAAAAATTAGAACTTTTTTTGGAAAGAAATCATCCATTTTATTGGTGGTCTTGGTCCCAAAGGTTTCTACCTTTGAACACTAATATCCTGGAACTTGTGGACTCAGAGGAAATGGGATCCTGATCATTGTTCTAAAATAGAAATAAATGCTTGTGATCATTCACAAAATACAGCACAGGCCAAGAAAGTAGTAATCATACCTTTCCCAGAGGTCCTCAAACTAGAGGTGGCAACTGAGGACATTTATCCCCCTCACCCAGGGCTATGAAGTTTCTTTACTTAAAGGCCCACAGAACAAAGTTTTTGTTTTTACTATAGTCCCGCCCTCCAACAGTCTGAGGAACAGTGAATTGGCCCCCTATTTAAAAAGTTTGAGGACCCTGTGCCAGAAACTTCTAAGTCCTCAGAATTATCTCTGAAAACAACCACAGAAAACCTTGAAGTTTAGGACAATGGCTTCGTACTCCAGAAGCAGACCCCCATATTAACTTATAGTAAAAAGTCAAGAAAGAGGGTGGAAAAAATGAGAAATAGCAGAAAAAGAAATTGTGACTTTGGAAAGTTACTATGGTGATAAAGGAGATCAGAATATAAACTTAGAAAAAGTAAAAAAAAAAAAATGTAAAAACTACGTCCAAAGGCTAAAAGCAAAAATATGAATTGTTCTCAAGTGATAGAAAAATTCAAAAAGGATTTTAAAAATTATGTAAGAGAGGTAGAGGAAAAAATGGAAAGAGAAATGGGAATGATGCAAGAATATTATGAAATTAGGAAAAAAGTCAATAACTACTTAAAGGGGATTAAAAAAACATAGAAAAATATCAATATATTTGCCTATATCTATAGCAATCTATCTCTATATCTCTATATTTCTATATGTGAATAACAATAATTATAATACTAATTAATTATTTGGTGTCATTACAGAGGGTTAAGTTATAAGTAATAGTGGAAGTTATAAAGGTTTATAACTATCTATATAAAAAACTTTGTGTATTTATATATATATGTGTATATATATATATATATATATATATAATTGATCTAAGGATAAAAGAGGCACAAAGATTCACTGAAAAGAAGAATTTCTTAAAAACAGAATAGGTCAAGTGGAAAAGGACACAGTGAAAAAGGTTCACTGAAGAAAATAATTCCTTGAAAATTAGAATTGGGAAAGTTTCAGAAAATGAGTCCATGAGACATCAAGAAACAATAAAATAAAATTAGGATAATGAAAAAAATAGAAGAAATTGTAAAATATCTCTTTGGTAAAGCAACCCTTTTGAAATATAGATCTATAAGAGACAATTTAAAAATTATTGGACTACTTGAAAGCCATGATCAAAAAAGAGCCTATATATTGTCTTTCAAGAAATATCTTAGAAACTGAACTGATATTTTATAACCACTGAGTGAAAAACACATTGAAAAAATCCACAAATTGCCTCCTGAAAGACATCCTAAATGAAAACTCCAAGGAATATAATAGCAAAATTTCCAAGCTTCCAAGTCAAGAATAAAATAGTTCAAGAAGCACATTTTTTGGGACAAATCAATATTTGAAGCCACAGTCAGAATAAATTAGATTCGGCAGTTTCTATATTAAAGAATTGAGAGACTTGGAATATGATATTCCAGAAGGCAGAGGAACTAGGATTACTACCAAGAATCTCCTACCCAAAAAATGAGTATAGTATTTCAGGATATTAATCTATATATATATATATCCTGAAATATGTAAAGCTTTAAAGCATACTCATGGAAAAAACCCAGAGCTGAATAGAAAATTCAACTTTCAAATGCAAGACTCAAAAGAAACATAAAAAGGCAAACAGAAATGAGAAATCATAAAGGATTCAGATTCAATAAGTTTAAATTATTCACATTTCTACATAGGAAAATGCTACTTATAATGCCTAAAAATATTTCTCTTTATTAGGACACTTAGACAGAGGATACTTAGAGGCCATATATGAGTGAATATGATGGTATAGTTATCTTAGAAAAGGGATGGTGACAAAAAGAAATGAACTGAGAAAAGGGGAAAAGGGGATGTAGAAAGGGATAAATTGTCTCACATAAAAGTAAAGAAGAGCTTTTACAGTGGAGAGGAAGATAAACAACATAGGGAGAGCAAGTGAATCTTATTCTCATCATAATTGACTCAGAGAAGAAATAACATTCACACTCAAATAAAGAAATCTGTATTATTTTTTTTAAGTTGGAAAAGAAAAGAAGACGAGAAGGAGGACTTATTCTTCTATAAGAGCAGATTGGTGGAGGTAAAAGTCAAAAAAAGAAAAAACACTTTTGAGAATGGACAGGGCAAACAAAGAGAAATAATAGGCTAAACATGGAGAATGTAGTATACAGGGAAATACATAATTATTAACAATTGTTAAAATGATGATAAAGACCTTCTTTCTTAAACATATAGAAGATGGACTCAATTTTTTAGGAACAAAAGGCATTACTCATCCAATAGTCAATGAACAGATAGTTTTCATCAAAACTAAGCAAAGCTGTCTATAATTTTATGAAAAAAAAGTATAACAAATCATGATTAATATTAGGAAAATATAAATCAATACAAATTCTAACTATCAATTTTCCTAATATGTCAGAAAAGGAAAATGACAAATGTTGGAGAGCATGGCTAATGCCATATTGAAGGTATATACCGATTCAACAATCCAGTAGAACAATTTGGAACTATGCCCAAAGGGCTATAAAACAAAGCAGTACCACTCCTAGTTTAAAATACAAAAAAGATAAAAAAGAAAGAAAGTAATGTTGTATATGAACAAAAATATTTATAACAGCCATTTTAGTGGTAACAAAGAATTTGAAATTGAAGAGGTGGGGAATTGGGGAATGACTGAAAAAGTTGTATATGATTATGATAGAATAGTATCATGTTATAAGAAATGATGAGCAGGATGCTGTCAAAAAACTTTGCAAAGACTTATATAAACTGATGTAAAGGGAAATGAGCAGAATCAGGAGAATATACAGTAATATCAATATTGCATGATGATCAATTGTGAATGAAAACTATTTTCAGCAATACAGTGATTCAAGATAATTTTGAAACACATGATAAAAAATTCTATCCATTTGTCTGTATTCTTTCAAAATAAAATTAATATAAAATTATATTTTTCTTGATTGTACATGTATATCCTATATCAATTGCTTGCCTTCTCAAAAGGGGTGAGATAGGGAGAGCTCAAATAATATTTGAGCTAAAATATTATTTAAAAATTATCAAATGAACAAATGTCAAATATTTTTCCATGTATCCGGAGGAAAACAAAATACTAATTTTTAAACTGAACTTCAGGAAGAAAAGTTTTTACTATCAGGAGGTAGCTTGAATACCTGTTAGTGGACTGGTTCCCAGAACTCTTCCTAAGCATTCCCTCAGTGATTATTTTTGAGGAATACTATATATACCTATATAAATATGCATATTTATATAGGTATATATAGTTTTATATAGGTATATATAGGGTATATACACACATACACATATATATGTCTATATATACATATGGATATATATTATTAGAAATAGTTATAAACAATTCAAGTAAATGAGCATTTATTTACAAATAATTGATTGACACTCTGGTTGTCAAATTGTTATCTCCTCAGAAAATCTAGACCATTTCTCCATAAAAGGTCAAAATAAATTAGTTGAAATTTATGAAAGCAATAAAAACAAAACCTATTTTCTCTCAGGGAATCAGAAGCAGAGCCATCTGTTGTCAGCAAACACATTCTAATGGGATTCCCTAGTGAGGAATCCCCAGTGAAAATAAGCAAGGAAATGAGCAAGCTGGTCTTTGGCTACACCTGGCTAAAATAGATGGTAAATTAATATTGATAAATTTCTCAAGAAGTTACTAAGATAAAGCTTGCAATAGCAAGTCAGGAATTTACTAATGAAATAAGTAAATTTTCTTTTATTATTTTCTTTTGTCCCAAATAATTTTAATTAATTAAATAATTTTGATTGAAATAAATATATTCCAAATATTTCCATCTTCTCCTTCCCCATTCATTGAGGAGTAAGCAACTTATTAATTAATGTGGAATCATGTCAATCATATTTCTATATTAGCCATATTGCAAAAAAAGAAAAGAAAAAGAAATTGAAAAGTTATACTTTATTTTTCAGTCAGAGTTCATCAGTTCTCTCTCTGAATATGGATAACATTTATCATCAGGAGTCCTTCAAAATTGTATTGGTTCATTGCATTGATCAGAGTAGCTAAATCTTACACAGTGAACATCATTACAATATGGTGGCTACTGTGTGCAATGATCTCCTGACTATTATGCTTCATAGTTTATATCTGAAACCCCAAGGTTTTTCTAAAATCATCTCCCTCATCATTCTTACAGCATGATATTTCATCACAATTTTATACAAAAACTTGTTCAACCATTCCCCAGTTGATGAGTCTCATGTCAATTTTCAATTCTTTATCATCACTAAAAGAGATGCTATAAATATTTTTATGAGTCTTTTCCCAATTTTTTTCTTTCTGGGTCTACAGACCTAATAATAATATTAATAAGCAATTCTTTACACTTTAAATACACATCAACATTGCAAAATATTTGAAAACTTATTTAACAAGTTTTCACTATGAATCTGACACTGCAGTGTTTAAGCTCACACCCTAATATTAGAGTTTACATCTAAATATTTAGGAAACAATATATGTCCCTATATACATATATATAAGATTGCCTCTCTTTAGTAAATGACAAAAATAAGGAAATATTTTAAAAATTGAAAGGTGTTGTGATTTAGTTCAGATGGATCTGAATCGGTCCCTGTTCGGGCGCCAAAATGTGGGGAGCTTTTTCTTCTCAAAACGCAGCCAGGTGATAAAAGTTCAGATCTTTTATTATCTCCAATATAGCCCGGTTAGCTTAGAGGCCTATCTCTCTGCTTGGTTCCAAGAGCTCTCTCCAAATGTCGCCAAATCCAAAGGTTTTGTCCTTCAGCCTCTGCCTCTGCTTTCTTCAGCCTCCAGCCAGCTCCACTCTTCATGTCATTCCGGTGAAATCTCGACTTGTAGCTTCTTCACTCTGAAGAACTTCTTCTGCCACCAGCCAGCCAAGTGGAAAATATTCTGCCTTGCCTCGGAGAGAGGGCTTCTGGCGTAACTCCGCTGAAATCTTGACTTGTAGCTTCTTCACTCTGAAGAACTTCCTTGACTGGCCCATTGAAGCTCTATTTCCAAAGAGCTTCAAGGGAGGTGTGAACTCATTGAACTCCAATGAGTAAAGGTGTGAATACAAGCCTTGTATTAATTAGTTCTGCTTAGTACCTTGTTTCAGGTTCTGCCCAAAACATCTTCTTGTAAGATTAGATCAACTCTAATTAGTTAGCAGTTAGTAAGGATTCCAACAGAAAGGAAAAAAGAACAAATGACTAGCAGATGAAATAGAATACCAAGAATTAGTCTTGCTGAAAGATAGGATGGAGCAAAAAAAAAAAAATTAAGCAACTTCAAGATACCTCAAGAATTAATCTCACAAATTCAAGAATTTCCAATAATAGAGATGAATAAAAATTTTGAAATTCAAATATGAATCAAGGGAAAAACCAGGTAGAGTTTGAAGACAAAAACAATAATGTTTGTTTAAATAAAAGGAGAAGAACCACATGTGCTTTTAAAATCCTTCTGTCTTTTAAGAACCACAGACACAATTATTAGGTAAGAATGGGGCTGGTTAAGGGCATTTAAAGCCAAAGGAGGAATTTATATTTGATCTTGGAGTCAAAAAAGAGCAATTGGAGTTTATCAAATACTGAAGGTATGTAGTCAGATTTGATATTTGGGAAGATGGATTTAATAGTGGAGTTGATGGATTGGACATTTTGGGAAGAGACATGCAGCCATGTCAATAAGTAAGCCATTGTAAAATACCAGGTGTGCAGTAATGGAAATCTGAATCAGACTGGGTGCAGTGTCAGAAGGAAAAAGTTAGTGTCTACAAAAGATATTATGAAGGTTAAATTGACAGAATTTGACCAACTGCCTATGCAGGGTGGTGAGAGTGAGGAGTTTAGGATTAACCTTTAGTGGTAAATCAGGGTTTATAGGGAGGAAGATAATACCCTTCATTGTAACAGGGAAGCCAGAAAAAGAGGAGGATGTAGGAAAAGACAAAAAACTTAGTTTTGAACATTTTGATTTATAACATATTCAATTTGACACATCTGAAAGGCAGTTTGAGATACAAGATTAGAAATCAGGAGAGAGAATTGATCTGGAAAGAACATATGTGATTCATCTAAATAGAAATGATAATTGAACTCATAGGAGTTAATGAAATAACAAGAGGAAATAGAATAGAGGGGAAAGAAAAGCAGGTTCAAGATTTTTTTTGGATAATTCACACTATTAACAGACATATCTTGGATTATAATCCAGTGAAAAAAGCAGAAAAGGAACAATCAGACAGATAGGGGAACTGTAATTTTGTTTTAAGCAAAAGATCTGGAAACAAAGTGGATACTAATCACTGAGTACTGACCAGAATGATTATAGATTAATAAATTGTGATATATAAATGCCAAGGAATATTATTTTGTATTAAGAAATGATTAAAGAGCTCATCTCAGAGAAGTATAGGATGAATTGTATGAACTAATTCTGAGTAATGTGAGCAGAACTAGAAGAATAATTCAATGACTTCTAAATTAATATGAAAATTTTAAAAATGGGGATGATTTACTGCAATGATGAGTCAAGGCTCTAGAAGACTAATGATAAATCATACTTCCCATCCCATGACACAGAACTGAAACACTAACCATGCAGTGTGATAGATATATTTTTAAACATGATCAATACTTGGACTTATTTATTATGATGTTGCTTTTTTTTACTTTTGTTGAGGGCAGGAGTGAGGAGAGGAGGGTAAAGTTAGGAGAGGGTAAGGATATAATAACTAATATTATAAATAGAGGAAAAATCAAATACAAAGAGAACAGAAGGAGATGAAGAAGGAAACATAGGGCATTGTTGTAAGCATAATAAAAATTATACACTTGTGTAGGTATATATATATATATATATATATATATATATATATATATATGACTGTAGATAGGAGAGATTCATTGTTTAATATCTATCATCTATCTAGAAATTTCTGTTCATTTGTAAATAGAAATGTTCATGCTCCTTGATTTTTTAAAGTTCCTTACAGAAAAAGGAATTCTATACTTGTGCTAAATACTCAAATTGCTTGATTGATTAATTAACAAGAATATTAACACCTTGATATAAGTCAAACACTGGGGATAGATTTAGAAAGATAGATTTAGGAAAAAATACAATTCCATCTTAATGAGGTTAGAGCCAAGCTAGTCTCTCTCTTCAATAAAGAGATTACATTTGGGAAAACTGAACAAACAGAAAAGATTTGAAGACCAGCAGATTTGTTGTCTCATCAGCTGAGTTATTTCCTCCAATGATGTCAATCCTAAACCATCCTTGCCTGCCAATCTTCCAGAATTCTTGTCCATTTTCTTCCACAAATTTCCCATCGGGAGTCAACACAGCCTGTTTCAGACTTTCCTTTGTTGGACTGTTTATTTTCCTGAAATGTCAGGTACAAAAATAACATTGAGTTAAGGAGCAATGATAATTTCAGTGCATTTTATGCCAATCAGATCACATATATTGACTATGCCATTTCTAGATCTCACATTTAAATCATTTAAGGGCAGTGATTTATAATTTTTTTAACAACTTTAAACAATAAAAATGTTATATAAAAACCCAAGGCAATTTAATAGACTGTTCCAAATCTTGTTAAGAGTAATTCATTAAGTACTTAAAATAATTAAAACTATAAACATGTCTAAAAAGTACCGAATTAAAATTTATATTATCTAATTGTAATTACAAAATAAAAATACTTAGGATTATGAAAATTACAAAAGCTTCTAAATGTCTAATTAAAAAATAATTGCAAATATTTTATTTACTATATTCCATAAGAATTTTTTAAATTTATATTGGAAACCTTCTCATAGTATTATTATCTATAAAACTTTATATTAAATTTATTTATTTGTTTGCAAGTATTATCTGATATAAATAAAATTTTGATGACATAAGTTAAAACAAAACAGAAATTGTACATGATATAATAATAAAAATAATAAGTATATCTAATTTTATTGTTAGACTTTGTTTTAATACAATTTTGCAATATTTTCCTCAGCTCCATACACATAATAAAGTAAACACCATCCTATAAACTTGTGGTAAAAAAATAGTAGGAGAATTTTGCAAACCTTCTTATTAGGAGATGGAAATTCATGTTATACTTTAATCCACTTAAGCAAGTAATGAAAATAAATATCTAGTTATAATATAAAATACTCTTCTACTCACTAATTAGATGCTATATGAAATAATGAACACTTTTTAAAAATTCAATTGAATATATTTCTTTATTTCAACCTTGTTTATATGTTTTTGTTAAGAAATATTTTCATGTGTAATTTTCTTCTCTTTTCCTTTTTGATTTTTTACAGAATTTCTACTGGGAAAAAATGGCCAGTGTCACCAAACAGTTCATCTAAATATCTATCAGAAAGAAAAATAGTATGATCAGTAGATCATACGTTGAAATCAGAGTACAGTGTCTTACAATTTCAAGGAGAAGTCATGTGATAATTTTGTAGAAAGTTTATAATCATCTGTGATGGTTTCAAGATGGCTTATAATAAATAGCCACTCCCAGTGATGATCATTTTGAAGCATCAAATTCACCCTGTAAGAACACAAATATTAGTAACTTATTAGTAACTTCTTACTGAAGGGATTATGTAGCTGATAGAGTAATATGGCAGAGTAACAGAAGGAATTGGAGTGCTACTTATTCAGTATACAGAACATAAATGAAGGTAGATGTGTGTGTGTGTGTGTGTGTGTGTGTGTGTGTATCTGACATCTATTGGGTATTGGATTTTGTTTTGATGTGGAATCCTTGGGTTTGGAAAAATTTAATGATAGAATGAGAAATTGAAATAGTACATGGCTTTTAGAAATGATAATAATTATTTTAATCAGTACATGAATACTGAAATTTTATTTTTTACTACAGCCATTTTATTTTCAAAATATATGAATGAATAATTTTTCCTCACTGACTCTTTAAAAACCTTGTATTCCAAATTTTTCTCTACCTTCCCCCCTCCCCTAGATGGCAAGGAATCCAATATATGTTAAACATGTTAAAAATCTTAAATCCAATACATGTATACATATTTATACATTTATCTTGCAGCACAAGAAAAATCTGATCATAAAGAAAAAAAATTAGAAAGAAAAGATAATGCAAGCAAACAACAAAAAGAGTGAAATTGCTATGTTGTGATCCATACTCAGTTCCCAAAGTCCTCTCTTTGGGTGTAGATGGCTCTCATCATCACAAGATCATTAGGACAGTTCTGAATCATCTCATTGTTGAAGAGAGCCACGTCTATCAGAATTGATCTTTGTACAATCTTGTTGTTACCGTGTATAATCATCTCCTGATTCTGCTCATTTCACTCAGCATCAGTTCCTGAATGACTCTCCAGGCTGCTCTGAAATCTTCCTGCTGGTCATTTCTTACAAAACAATAACATTCCATAAAGTTCATAAACTATAAGTGATTCAGCCAGTCTCCAAATGATGGACATGCTTCAGTTTCCAGTTTCTTGCCACTACAAAGAGGGCTGCCACAAATATTTTTGTATATACAGGTCTCTTTCTCTCCTTTATGATCAATTTTCTTGGGATATAAGCCCAGTAGAAACACTGCTGGGTCAAAGGGTTTGTACAGTTTATATCCTTTGGGTACTCCAGAATGATTGGATCAGTTCTCAACTCCACCAATACTATTGTAGAGGGCTGAAAGTCTGAATCAGATAAGAGAGCACTTAAGGCTACCTATTCAATGTGAGATAATGGCTGTATTAGCATATATTTAGGTGATGGCTTTCCTCACCATTGGTACTTCGTTGAATGTTTGGTGGTGAGAAAATCATAGGCAAGGAATGGAGGGTGGAGGGAAAGAAATCAGAGTCACTTGGCTGCAGGACAAGGAGGAGAGAGGCTGGAGACTCCAAACTCCAGAATCCAGGATACATGTCTGGCAAACCATGTGACAGCTTGCCTGCCTCCTTCACTTCTCCTTGTAAAGACTAAGGACTTTGATTTATCCTGACTCTGGCTGAGCCTGAGGCCCTCCAGGGAGCTAGTCCATACTTTACACACTGTATCAATGTCCCAGTTTTCCCATATCCCCTCCAACATTTGTCATTATCTTTTCCTATCATGTTAACCAATATGACAGTTGTGTAGGGGTATCTCTGAGTTGTCTTAATTTCTCTGATCAATAATGATTCAGAGCACCTTTTCATATGATTAGAAATGGTTTCAATTTCTTCATCTGAAAATGATTTGTTCATATCCTTTGAACATTTATCAATTGGAAAATGGCTTGAATTCTTGTAAATTTGAGTCAATTCTTGATATATTTTAGAAGTGAGGCCTTTATCAGAATCCTTGAATGTCTCTGAGATACCACTATACACCTGTCAGATTGGCTAGAATGACAGGGAAAGATAATGCGGAATGTTGGCGGCGAAGTGGGAAAACAGGGACACTGATACATTGTTGATGGAATTGTGAACACATCCAGCCATTCTGGAGAGCAATTTGGAACTATGCTCAAGATGTATTCTGATGGAAGTGGATCTCTTCGATAAAGAGAGCTAATTCAGTTTCAATTGATCAAGGATGGACAGAAGCAGCTACACCCAAAGAAAGAACACTGGGAGATGAATATAAACTGCTTGCATTTTTGTTTTACTTCCCAGGTTATTTCTACCTTCTGAATCCAATTCTCCCCGTGCAACAAGAAAACTGTTTGGTTCTAAACACATATATTGTATCTAGGATATACTGTAACTTATTTAGTATGTAAAGGACTGCTTGCCATCTGGGGGAGGGGATGGAGGGAGGGAAGGGAAAAATCAGAACAGAAGTGAGTGCAAGGGATAATGCTGTAATAAATTACCCTGGCATGGGTTCTGTCAATAAAAAAGTTATTTAAAAAAAAGAATCCTTGAATGTAAAAAATTTTCCCAATTTATTACTTCCCTTCTAATCTTGTCTGTATTGGTTTTGTTTGTTCAAAAACTTTTTAATTTAATATAATCAAAATTATCTATTTTGTGTTCAATAATATACTCCGGTTCTTCTTTAACCACAAATTCCTTCTTTCTTCTCTGACCTTTATGTCTAGATCATGAACCCATTTCAACCTTATCTTGGTATAAAGTGTTAGAAGTGGGTCAATGTCTAATTTCTGTCATATTAATTTCCAATTTTACCAGCAGTTTTTGTCAAATAGTGAGTTCTTATCTCAAAACCTGCGGTCTTTGGATTTGTTAAACATGAGATTACTATAGTTATAGAGTATTTTATCCTTTGAACCTAATCTTCTACAGCACTGCAATTAAAAAATAATAATAATAGCTATCATAGTGTTTACCATATTCCAGGTACTATGCTAAGCTCTTTTCAATTATTATGTCATTTGATTCTCAGAATGACCCTTGGGATTTAGAGAAATTATTATTACCACATTAAAGATGTGGAAATAGGGATTAAGAGACTTCAAAACTAGATTTGACTTATAGTATTTCTGACCACAGGCCTAACCCTTTTTTCATTGTACCACATAACATATAGATCCTGGTTTATATATGACCATAATAATTGCTGAAGATAAAAACAAATTTATGCTTCAAACATATATTATAACCATATATATATTGGTTGTTCTCTAATGCAGGGCTTCTTAAACTTTTTCTACTCATCATTTCTTCTTGTCTGAGAATTTTTTTCATTTGACTTTGGATATATAGAGATATATAAAATATGTATACAAATCAAATATTTACTGATACCTAACCCACAGTTTAAGAAGCTGGGCTCTAATGGACTTAATTTGTTTCCCTAGAATATTCTTTTTCTAGATACTAAAATATACCACTCCATAGGGATGTCATAATGTCAAATGAGAATTCTCTTTTTAGTTGAGATAACTTCCCAGTTGATTACATAGTCTCAAACAGGGAAGAGATATGAATTATCTGTTTTGAAAAAACACCTCTTCAACTATCTCTCTTTGGGTTTCCCTTCTAAGTCACCATCCAGGTGATGCTTGGATATATGTTTTGATGAAGAATCTACATTTTCCTTATGCAGCCTATTTTATTTTTGGATCGATTTATTGTTATGAAATATTTCTTCTTATTTAAATAAAAATATGTCTCTCTGAAATGTTCTTCCTCCTCTCAACTATGAAGTCTTCATTATATCCATTAAAGCCATGTCTAAATATAAAGTCCCTCTTGACAGCCTGCCACATATTTGGAGATGGATATCAAGTTCTTTCTATTACTTTTTCCTTCTGCAGGTTCATTGTCCTCATTCTTTTGATCTGATCCCCCTCTGATATGGTCGAAAGTCACCTCATCATCAAATTCTCCTGTCTTAGTTATTTGAGGCTCAAATAAATAATTTTTGTAAAATATCTCCAGGAATTGAAAGTTATTATTTTTATTGTTATTTCATTCTCTTTCCTGTGTTCTCCTTAATATCTGTAAATTTATCCCAAGAAGGGGTAAGTAATTTCATGTTTGTCCTCATGGGTGGTAGTGGGTCACGTAGCAGGGGACACCTGATTTTCAAGCTGTCTAAATCTGTGTGGGTGGGATCATTGATGTGAGCAAGGTACCCACTAAATTTTGCACGAAAATTTAAAAAAATACATTTACACAAGGTTAAATAAACCTCGAATTGTCTGATCAAAAGGACACATTTATATGGTTGAAAACTCAGGTGCTATTTCTGTGGAGTACTAAAATAAAATTCACAGTACAAAGAATTTATAGCCCAACCAGAGTTACTATGTGGTGGTTATTAGTTGAGTATAAATCAGTTCCTGATAGGAAAGTAGAAATTATAGAAGACAGAGCGGCACTGTGATTTACAATGTTTTTCACTAATATAAATATCACAACATGCTGAGAATCCCCAAGCACATTCAACAGAGTATAATTAAATTGGTCAGAGACATTGAAAATAATCATTTTTACAAGTAGATGTCATACAGTCAAAAAGTCAGAAACACCTACAATGTCGCGCAAACCCGATCTATGTGCAATTTCATCTTCAGTAGTACAAATGGCGTTTTTATTTTAGTTGCGTGCGCTTATTAGACAAAAGGCATATGGTATAAGTAGCTTTATTGAATCATCCATATGACTTTAATATACTGAATAACTCCTGTTTTGGGACCCTCTAACCTGACTGGTGGTTGCTTTAGTAGCTCATTCTTTCTAGGTCAGGGCTTCATGCCATGATTCACTCCCCATAATTCTTGACTTATCCTTACCAGCCACCATACTCCTAGTACACTCCTCCTTCCCCTCCTTTCCAGTTCTAGTACTATAATCTAATCATTCTTTGCTCCTAGAAACATGCATTGATTTATTTCCCCATATGGCTCCATTCAATATTCCAGTAATAATCTGCTCCACTCTATCACTTTCTCAAAACCGTTCCTCCAAACAAGTTATCTATCTCTATTAGAATATAAAGTTTTTGAGGGTAGAGACTTTGTTTCTGTATTTGTATCCTTATCACTTAACTCAGTGTCTATCACATAATTACAATATTACATTTTCCCCTCATTCACTTGCTCATTCATTCATTTGTGAAACCAAAGTGCTAAAGCAAAACAAGGGGCAGGTTCTCAAGCACTCTGCTGAATTCTGGAAGCTAGTCCTAGGCAAACAAATATTAGCACAAGGAAGTTCCTGTTCTCCAGGAGCAGATGCTCTAATGTAGGAAGACAACACAAAAGCAAAGATGAGAGGGGGTGAGGTAAACCTGCCAGGGGCTACGATATCTTAGGCAGGAAAGTTTACTGGAGAATTGTAGAAGAGTCATTAAAGGCTCACCTGCCTGGGGTTCTTTCCCAAATTTAAGCTTCTAAGAATCCATAAGGAAGAAGGATGCTTCATGTAAGATCCTGGGATCTTACAGCAGCTCATGGATGTTGCAGTGTAGAGACTCCAGCGACAGGAAGCTCCAGCATGTTCATGATGGCAAATTGAAGAAAGTCAGTAACATTTCTAATAACATGAGAGTACTTTGATAAAAAAAAAAGTAGAAAATAAATTATTTGATAGAAAAGACTGTGGAATTTTGGTCCATGTAAATAAAGGTGTGCTGGTAAATATTTAACAACCAGACTCCAAAGGGAGAAAAATTCTGGAGAGGAAGCAGTCAGGACAGGACAGGCTTAAAAGTTTAATTTCCCCATTAATTTTTCCTCTATTACTTTCCTAAGTCTAGAAAATCAACAAAATAATAAATGAAGTCCTTATTTTTAACATTTGCCATTTTTCTTTTCTGAGGTGTGAATGTTCTTGCTGAAAAATTGGCCAGTGTCTCTCCTTTGTCAGCTGACTTTAGCCTGCCCATGCTCACATGCCTAATGTAATGCAATACCTTGCAAATAGTTGCAAGTGTGTGTTTACATGTACATGTGTGTATATGGTAGAGTTCCTTGAAACTTTATTAGGAGAATTCTTCCTCTGCAGCTTCCCTCCTCCAATATAAATCAGCAAGCCATTTGTGTAACAAAGTTTTAGAGAGTTACAAGATAAATGCTAGTGGATGCTAAATGATGTTCACACAGAAAATGAATGTCAAAGGCATGACTAAAACCCAAAGTTTTCTGACTTGGGGATCAATTTTTCACTAATAGAGGGACATCACAATTCTATGTAGATTTTCAATTAAGTTACTTGAGTTGAATGAAATATTGCGTCACTGGATCTGAGGGAAAGGATATTAAGAAGTTCCCTTTTTTTCTTCCTTCTTTCCTTCATCCTTTCTTCCCTCCTTTCTTACTTCCTCTTTTCCTCCTTCCCTTCTTGCTTTCTTTCCTCTCTCCCTCCCCTGATAACCTTTCTCTCTCTCTCTCTCTCTCTCTCTCTCTCTCTCTCTCTCTCTCTCTCTCTCTCTCTCTCTCTCCATTCAATTTCTTTTTTTATCTAAGAATAAGAGTGTTTGATAAATTTTAGAAATTTACTACAATCTAGTGATGATTTTACATAGTGACCATTTTTGTTAAATTAGTGAATATTATTGCATAACACTTGAAAGTTTACAAGGTACCAGGTACTTTGTGATATCTACTTTAGATGTCACAACCTCATTTGGAGTCAGAACCAGGAATGAGATATTTAAAAAAAAAAAAAAAAAGAAAAAAAAAAAAGAAAAGAAAAAAGACAAGGTTGTGGAGCGGAATGAGAAAGCTTCTTTCCTCCCTACCTTCACCCCTATTCCTTTTGTGTGTGTATGTATAGAGGTGAATAGGTCTATAGGATCTATTCACCATAAGTAAAAGAATTTCTGGGTAAAATGTGTATGTGATGGAGTTGATATGTATGTTTTCCTTACATAATTAAATCAAATGTGTGATTTTAAAGAATTAAATGCGACTATGCTTCTGATTCCCCTTTCCATATTCCAGTACTTCATCCTTTTCCATCTTTGAAGAGTTTAGATAGTCTGCAATTGGAGTCAAGAATATGAGAACCAAAATCCTATCTCTGACATTTACTAGCTCTGACCACGGCAACTTGCTTAATCACTCAGTTACTATATATGACTGTATTGTTACCTGCATACTCTTTCCTCCCAATAGAATGTAAACTTCAACATAATGGTTACTTTATTTTTGTCATTGTATCCTAATACAGTGCCTAGAATAAAATAGACAGTTAAAGAGTGAATTCATTAATTAGGTTGTCAAGATGGTTAATTTCCTCTTTTTATCTCTGAAGTTTATCTGAACGCATGATGTTATCTTCAGTGAAATAACTCTATTTTTCCACTGGCCACAGTTTCTGACATCCATTCTTTCTGTAGAGTCTTTCCCATTGATTAGCCAAGAATCAAGTTAGCTGTGCCCTTTTTTTTCCCCATTAACTACTTAGTGAAGAGGAATAAAGAAGCACAGAAACGTGCTAATTTGTCAGGCACTCTACTAAAGCTACGTGCTTTGGGGATGGGGCTGTTTACTGCTTTCGATGTTGTCCTGGTATCTGTCACATCCCATCACATTCAAAGGAATTTGAGTGCTTCATAAAAATATCTGAATAGATGAACAACAAATTACATATTTAATTTACCCATCTTTTTTATTATAAATACTTTCTGGAGATAGCCTGAAATAGTGGATAAGGTCTGGACATAGAGTTAGAAATATCTAGGTTTAAATCTAAAACTCTGATAATCACTAGTTGTGAGGACCATGACAAGTGTGTCCATTTCTTTCTTCCTCAGGCTATTCTGTACTAGCTATCTGAACCATAGCTGGGTTGTGATTTTTTATGACAAAGGGAAATTCCACCCTGGGATTTACCTCAGCATTTAAAATCATAGACCCTTCATGATTTCTAGAATTCAGATAATAACAATCTTGGCTTTTCTGAACAAAAGAAGTAGATGAAATTGATCTAATCCTCAGAGATTTGATATTTAAATGGAAAAAAAAGATTAAAAATTGACCAATTAAAAAAAAACACACAAAGCATACAGTCTTTTATAAGAAGTATACAGCAATCCACACAACCATTGAACAATTGTGTTGAAGACAAATTCCTAATAATGATACCGAGACAATGTAGTATAAGGGAATAGAAGAAATCTGATAATAAAGTCCCTGTGAAGTCTTGAGCATGGCATAATGGTTCTCTGTCAGTGACTTACTTTCCCATTGTACTCAGTGACTTTAAGTTACTTTCTAACTGACTGTGATTGTGACCAAGACAGGGTTAGTCTGGACCTGGAAGGAACAAAATCCAATAATAGTTTCCCAAAGACATCCAAAAAGAGGTTGCATCCAAATTTCTCTTTCTTATATAACTTAGCATATAGTCTTATCTTCAGTTAAAAATGTACTTCTTTCAAGTTAAGGGCACCTTACCAGCACAGAAATATAGACAAATGATTGACATCTACAAAGGGTATATTAGGAATGTTAGTGGAGTGGGGGAAAAAAAGACTTTCAAGTGGGAAGACATGGATATTAACTCATCCATCACTGCTATGTCTGTAATATCTGATTGTCTTCAATTTTCAATTGGTGCTATATTATTTTTTTTAATTTCTTGTTGAAGAGTTCATTTTTGCTTAGCTAGAGGACAGTTATTAGGAGTGGTTATTTGCAGCTGTTCTTGTTAGTATGGCACTAGCCTTACTTGGGATGATTCCTTTGGGTAGTAGGAGATGGGGGTGAGCAGGATTGTGAGGTCAATGGAAGCATGTAGACCCTCCTTCTTTTTTTTTTTTCTGCTGAGGCAATTGGGGTTAAATGACTTGCCCAAGGTTACACAGTGTGTGAGGCCATATTTGAACTTAGATCCTCCTGACTTCAGGACTGGTGTTCTATCCACTGCATCACCTAGCTGCCCCCTAGACTCTTCTTCTTATACTATTGGAACTCTAATATAGCTGCTTAATTCCAAGTCATAGTTGGGTCAATGGAGATCCCCAGTTCCTAGAATTAGAAGGCTCTATTATGCTCCCAAAGTTCATTGGCAAAGCAGAAGCTCCCCACCCTCTGGTTCCATACCCCAGCAATTCAGGATTGTGGACAACAAATTAGGCATTTGAAGACTCAGGAGAAGTTAAAAACCTCAAGCTGCCATTCTAGGATCTGGGATTGTTATTCTTTCAGTAAATTCTCATTTCATACCTCATCTGTAATCTTTTTCTTACCTGTGACTACACTGAATAGAGTAGTCCCTATGAAAAAAAAATCTCTTCCGTGCATGCAAATTGATAAATTTCCCACAATTTTATGGTTTAAAGAAGACAGATAAATTAGATGACTTACCTAGGATTATATAGCTATTAGGTTTCAAACCTAATTGTGCTTGAACTCTGATTGTTCCTGTCCTTGAGGCTATAATATGTTGCTTTTACCTGTGATTGTGTAATCATTTTCCCAATTATCTACAAAAATATTTTAATGGTATCCAATTTTTAAAATTCAATACCATTTTGTCTAATTCCAGGAGGAACCAAATTTCTCTTTATCTCTAAGAAAACCTAATTTGTTGACTTTGTTAGGCACATTGTTGGCATTTTAAATTTATTACATATTTTCAGGTTTTCATTTTCTAGGATAGATTTGTTTTTCCCCTAATATTTAAAATGGGATTTTATAATCTTTTTTTTCACGTCTTAAAATTTTCATTTATTTGTGGATTAAAGTACTATGTACAAAGACAAATATTTCCATATGCAAAAAAATATGAAAGAGATTTACATGAAAAAAATGTAACCTCTTTGTTCATAGATATATAACTATATTTCTTTTAAGAAAAATGTACAGCTATCTACAGTTTAACAAGGAGATAAAATTACTCTGTTTTTCCTCATATACTTAAAAATATTTTGGGAAGTTTTCTCTTTGTTTGGTTGTTATATCTATCAATTACTTCCCAGTAAACTACTAAATTTCAAAAACCTGCCCAGACTTCCTTGGTTATATCTGAGGGTAGCTATTTCATTTTATATGTCTAGTCCATAAATTTTAACCAATTTTAAAGAATTAAAATTTTCCTGCTGCATTTCAGGAAGCAGTTAATAATCCATAAGAAAATAATGATCCTATTTTTTATAGGATAGCCTGCATTTATAACCTATAAAATTCAGTAATGTGAGCTGACTTACTGATATAACCTCAGGCCCCTTGGGATTTAGCAGCAACCTCACAGCTAAACTCTGAGGAGTTCCAGTCCTTTCTACCTGTTCTATACCTGAATATTCATTTATGTGCTGTCTCCCTCAATGAGCATGTGAAGTCTTACAGAACAGGAATTATCTTGCTTTTTTCTGGGCACATGTTCTGAACTTAACACAATGTTTGGAAACAGATTCCTTCTCTCTCATTTATGTCTTCATTAAACTAATCACAGCTTACCAAACCGATCATGTATGCACATTAGACAATGTTATCCATCCTTTGTTTTTGAAAAGGACCAATAGTATCTTGATGTTGGATTCAGGATACAGTGTGTTCCACTGTGGTTGATCAGTCTCACATGAGCTTGAAAGGAAATCCTGTGCCTGTGGCCTCTCATATCTCAAAATACTAAAGCTCTTGGGAGACATCTTGGGAGTGTTCTTGTACCTTTTCCCTTTATGTGTGCTTGACTTGGGAGAATTCTCCCTTAAATAGTCTTTTAGCTGAATCTGCGTTGGGCATTTGAACTAAATGCTCCACCCATTAGAGTTGCACATTCTGCAGCAGAGTTTGAGTGCTTTATAATTCGGCTGGGAAAGGACCTCGGTTGCCAGTACCATATCTTGCCTTCGGAAGCTTCGTGCAAAGTTTCACTGGCACGGTCAGCACAATGGCTCTGTAGACCTTCAGTTTGTTGTGCAACCTGATACCTCTTCTCTGCTACATTTATTTTTGAGTCAGCCAAAGTCTGAGTTTGCTCTGGCAATGCATGCATCAAGCTCAATATCTGTACATCCTTAGAAAGTACACTTATGCAGAGGATTCAAAATATCTTCATTTACTGCAACCAGTGGTTCCACATATGGATAGTGTAGGTGCTGGCTGGTGGAGGACTTCTCACAACTGTATGTCCCTTAAAACTTTTGTGCCAGAAGGAATAGTTTGTTGATTAATTTCTAGAAGCTAAAATGATATTGAATTCTATAAACTCAGGAAAGGGAAAAAATCATGTTTTTAAGTTGTGATTTCCAAAAGTAAATTTTCTTTTCTATATTTTTTCACTAAATATATACATAATTTTGTTTAGAATATATAGTTAGAGGTTAGAATACAAGAAGTAAAATAATTGAGAGACTACTAGAATAGATATCAACAGACTTAAATTTTACATCCATGTCTGCCATTAATGGGTCATGAAAGTTGAGACAAGTCATTTATACTCTTAGACTTCATTGATTTCATCATTGGTAAGTTGAGGAAACTGAACAAAATCAAGTTGTTAAAGAGTTTTTAGCATTATAATCAATCACTAACCAAAATTTTATATTTATAATGTGTGAGAAAAAACAACATAGAGCTATCTTTGTACAATGTCTATTTTAAAAACTATAACCTGCCCAATGCTTCATTATCTCCAATGTTGAAATCTTTATTCTTACTTTCCACCCTTGTCTCTCTCATACCTTACCTCTGATGATTTCCATCTGCACTGAATGCCATAGTTATCTTTTTCTACCCTTGTTTTTGCCTGAAGTGCAAATAACTCCTGGAGTCCATATGTCAGACATTCATGTGGTGAAAATTTTATGAACAATATTATACTAAATTAAAAGAAACAATGAAGAAAAAACCCTATGGAATTCTATTTGCACCAAGCTGCTTGTAATCTGCCTGCTGGCAGATTTTTTCAAAATCGTACCATGCAAATGTGGGCAACTATTTAATTTGACTTTTCTTCTTGAGAAAACTCAAACGCCATATTTTTAATAAAGATAGGAAAAGGAAATTAAATGTTACTGTAATTTGTAACTGCATCTCACATATCTCTGTGTTAACATATTGAAGTCAACATATCCAAGTCTGAAATTATTTTCCTCCAAACACTATTCTTTTTTTACCTTCCTATTGTTCTAGAAGGTAATATTAAACTCCTAGTTCCTCAGACTCCCAATCATCCTGGATTCCTCACTACTTCTCTCTTCCCCAGTATAGAATCTGTCATCTATTTTACTTTTGTAACAACTCTTTAATACATCCCTTTCTTGGCTATCTGTGCCCCCATCCTGAAAGAGTTCCACTTCAACCATTGATTTAACCTGCTGATGGGTCTGCCTGCCCCCTCCATTAGCTACTGACATTATTTTATTAAAATTGATGGCCACGTCACCCATTGTCCCATTCATGGTTCCCTGTTATTTGGCATCGAATTCAAAATCCTGTGCTTGGCTTTCAAAGCCATTTGTTACCTGGGCCCACTCAAAGTTTTCCATTCTTCTTATACCTCACTTTCCAAAAGAAAATGAAGTAAAACTGACTTCCTTGTTCTATGAAGAAGACACTTCATCTCTCATGTCTGGGTTTTTTCTTGACTATTGCCCATGGCTGGATTTATTTTTCTTTCTCATTTTCACCTATTATCTGCCTTGACATCTTTTAAGTTACAACTAAAATGTTGTCTTCTATAGAAAGCTTTTCCAACTTTATTATTCTAGAACCTCCTTTCTTATAATTATTTCTTATTTAACTCATGTTTTGGTGGTAGTGGTGGTCACTTTCCCATTAGACTGTGAGGGCAGGAGCTATCTTTTACCTCTTTTTTACATTGTCAATGTTTTACATAGAAAAGTCTTCATAAATGTTTATTGACTGACATACATAGAAACAAAAAAGTGTAGATATTTTAAAATATATTTAAAAGTTATATCTGTGATATTATCAAAAGTATCATCATACACTGTGTGGTATGAGGCTTGAGTAACATCCAATTCCCAATGCATCGGTCTCCTCTTTATGTACGTGTATATGGTCAAGATGCGGAAACAAGGAAAGTTTCATAAAACAATGACAGAAACATGGAAAAGAAAATTTGGCCAAAGGATAATATCTGATTCTAGTCATTACCAGGCCTTGAACATTATGCTTTTAATGGCAAAGCAGAAAGGGAAGGAGATCAATAATGAACATCCTATAGGTTACCTTTATATTTGAAGTCCTAGTTTGTGTAAGCTCTTGTCTCTTCCTGCAATGAACATGTCAATCAATTGTGCTAAAGCTCCAAACCAAGCCCTCTCTTCCCTGTTCAATATAATTCTTCTTGGCCACTTCTTAAAGCATTCAAGCTTCTCAAGGGTAAGGACTCTCTTTCATATTTGTGTTTTTATCCTTAGTGCTTAAACACAGTACCAGAAGCCTAATAAGTTCTTAATGGATAATTCTTCCTTCAGCCTTTCAAAAGGTCAAAGAGATTGCTGTTATTTACTCAGGCTTTCTCTATGTCTTACAATTCTTGACAAACCATAATGATATTCAAAAAGGATTTCTGTGTATTGAATGCAAAGAAAGACAATACAGGTTTGCTAGGACCTGAGCCCAACACCAAGCTCTGGATATTGCCAAGATTCAAGGATGTTAGAACAATAAATCATCATGTAGAGTTGAGTTCTTTAGAGCATTCTGGTGAATCTGTAAAATCTTCCTATTATAATGTCTTTGTCAACCCTAGAAGACAATAAACTACTAAAACTAGGTTAATTCTGAAAACAATCAAAGGGATGTGTGTGTGTGTGTGTGTGTGTGTGTGTGTGTGTGTGTGTGTGTGTATTTTCAAGAAATATTCAGATCAAAGGATTCCACATCTTCTGGCATTGAGAATAATATATTATGAAGAATTTGATTCTGCCAGGACTTTGGCATGAACCCAACAATGATCTACTTTAAATCCTGAGGTCGGAGCCAAAATTTTTTCAAGATCAGATTGAGTTCATAAAAGGCATTCATTCAAATGAAGAAAATACCACCCAGGTTTGTTCTCACTCCAGATTACTAAGTCCAACAGGAATAATTCTGGCCTTTGATGATATTGATTCTCTTCAATATTGCACTTTCACATGTGAAGGTTCAACGAGACAGGGAGGCTTGAGGCAAGATAGAAGTAGGGATGGCATGTGAGGAGAACAGAAATAGATGAACCAGCTGCTGGTATTGTCTGAAGGGGAAAAAAAGAAATTTGTTAACTGAAGCAGAGACATGGAATCTGTTCGGTTTGTGGGACAACAAGGAGATTTTCCTTAGAAGTATGGAAAGAAATTGATTTAGGAAGACTGAAACTTTGAGTCATGAACTGAATTTACTTCTGCCAAAATAACATCAATAGTGAAACATTGATTTAAAGGGAAGTTGATTAGTTCTAAAGTTGCATGACATAGAATAAATCTAAAATGTGTTACCAGAATTATAATTTTAAAAAATATATATAAATGAGTATAATAGACCTGCATTGGGAAGTGATTTAGCATATAAAGAATGGGCTGTGCAATCCAGAAGAATTTGGTTCAGTGTTGCCTTTGCCCTATCTGGGATATATACTTTGAGGATAAATAACCTTTCAAGGTAATAACTCAAGAAGATTCTGCTCTTTGTTTGAGGGAGTTTCCATGCTAGAATTTCCATGAACCCCCAAATACACACACACACACACACACACACACACACACACACACACACACACACAAACATACTCAGACTGGCACCTTCTCTATAACTTCCAATCTACATTGCTTATAGCATTTTATTCATGTGTATGCTATACATAGTAATATGTGGAAAATATCAGTCTCTCTAAAAAGTTCTGAGTGGTTTCTCCCTTTTATTCAAATTTTTCTAAACATATCAGAATTCAATATGGGCTAGCAAGAATGTAAGTTGGATCTATAATTACTTTAATATAGGCTCCTCCTTTTATCATGGTAGATCAGTACCCATTCCTCAATCTTTATTCCTAAAGAATTTCCTAACTCTGAGCAAATAAATGACTTACAACCTAATTATTCAGTGTGTAAAAGATGTTAGATCTGAATTCATGTTCACCAAATGATAAGGCTGGCTGTTTAACTTCTCTTCTTTGCTTTTTTAAAGTGAAGGGAAGAAGGAAAATCATGGGTATATCCTGTCAAGGAAAGGAGCCAAAATTTAGAAAAACATCATTAAGATAGAAAAAAAAATAGAATAAATTCTCTGCACAGGGAAACAGTGTCATCATTTGGCTCTGTAGGCATGGAAGTCTAAGCCAAAGTCCAAGTTAGGTCAATAAAATGACCTAATGAGCTGAGATTGGAAATGAGATCAATTGAGAGAAACAAAGAACTAATTGGGAGGAGTCAAGGCTAAGTTCAGGAGGTGCTTACAACATCTGATAGAAAGATACCTGTACTGACTGCTCTCCCCTTGCTTCAGGAATTTCCTTCCTTCCACTTATATACTAACAGGGTCCCAAACCAATTCTCTCACAGTCTTCTGACAGAGGCAAGCTAGTAGTATCTTTGGTCATCTTTCCTCCAACACAAAGTCCATGATCTACATTATGCCTATATTATGTTAGACATTAATATAGTGAGCCCACTGGAATGGAGTTATGGATCAGATTGTTTAAGGAGAGAAGAATCTTTCCAAATCTGAAATGGAGCAGCTTAAAGATCCCTTGCTGATCCATGTGGGACTGGTCAGGTCTGTGAGTAGCTCTGACATTTCTAATGTGGGCAAGATCAAGTGATCTAGTGTATAAAAAAATATAAAAAAGACTATTTCATTAATAAAAAGTAATAGAAAGGAAAAAGGGGAGTAATATGAGCCTAGAATCAAGTAGCCTTGTTCAATGTCTTTCCTCCAAGGAGATCATTTATATGAAGGCATCACAAAGCCAATCAAATGCAAGATCAAGTGTATGTTTGAAGCCATAACTTAATTATAGTTATTACAACAATATGAGTTACTAACATATTTGTCAGTTGCAATAGAGTTGCCATATAACACACAATTTTCACAGAAAATAATACACTATTGTGGGAAACTATATGTAATTAACTCACATCCCCACTGCATAACAAGTCAAGTTGGGCTAAATAAATTCTCTTCGAAGTACAAGAAAAGAAAGTTGTTCCTTTGTGTTGCTGGGCAGGTCATATTTTCCATTCTTTGTTTCAATCCCTGAAAACTAATTGGGTATATTTCATCTATTGAGGTGTTTCAGCTGCATAGATACTTTTTTCATCTATCAATATGTGATGAATATAGAATTAAAGGATCTGGGCTGAAAGTCCTACTCTGTCACTACTTACCTGTATGAATTCGTGGAAGTCATTTAAGGTGTGTGGTCCTCAGTTTCTCAATCTATAAAATTAGGTATGCCATTCTAAGATCTCTCTTAGTTCTAAAGCCACGATTCTATAATACACATATGGAAATTTCTTTCAATATGTCAATTAAAGTACCATTGGAAATTATAAAAAAGCAAATTAAAATAAAACAAATTAAAAATTAGCCATTGCAGTAGAAGCTGTATGGTTTGTTTTGTTTTGATTTGTTTCTACTTCATTAAATCCTGAGTTAGCTCGGAGAAGTGCATTCCTTTCATCTTCAGTTTCCTCATCTATCCTTGTATTTCATGGGGTAGTTATGAGGACAAATGAGTTAATGCTTATGAAATCACTTTGCAAAGTGCAAGATGTGCCATATGGATTTACTGTTACCTAAACTTCATCCTAGAAAGCAAAAATATGCCTCTAAATGCGAGTTAATGAGTCACTACCTTCATTATAGGTCATAGGATTTAGAGTAAGAAGTTATGTTAGAATTCATGCCAGGTAGTCTAATTTTTTTACACATATGGGGCTAAATAACAAAGAGCAAAGAATATGAATAATTGCTTTAAAGGGAGAAAGGATTATGGGGGAAACCTAAATCAATCCCCTCAGTCAAAGTGAGGAAACTGAGGACGATAGATTTAAATGACCTGACAAAATCACAAAGGCAGAAAGTTAAAAAGTCGAGTTGTGGAATGACTCTAAATCTAAACCTCCTTATATTATACTTCACCTAATTGTAATATAGTAGATGTATAATAGCATGTATTACAATATCAAGCAAAACAGCAATCACAAGAGTCATTAAAATGGACTTATATTAAACATGCTCACCACAAGCTGTTCATGGGGAATTTTGTTAAAATAGAAAACATCTGTGCTTGGCAATGGATTTTAAAAAAAGGTAAATCAAGGCATTTTTTCAAGAAAGGGAACACTTTATTAGTAGGACATCAAACATTAATAAAAGGGCTTCTGGTCTACCTTCATTTATGCAAAAAGACCTCAAGAGAGGATTGATAGGGTTTCTAAAAAAAACTTAATTATGCTTTCCTTATGATTGGCCTGACAGTACATCATGATCCCATCTGATGTACAAGTTATCTGTAGAATCATTATGATAACTGCAGAGAATATTTTGTCTAGTATAGTCATAGACACAAATTACAATTTCTCATCTCTGACTTCAGACTATATTGTTAATTATCTATAACTGACTCTTGTGCCTATGTTTCACTGTTCCCACGGGACAAGAGAATGTAAATTTATTGTTATAACACTCTTATCACACAGATCTAAAACTAGGGACAAAGCAAGGTTTTGTTTCCAAAGCTCAAAATGTAGTGGGTATTGACAACATCCATGTTCCTCAACAAGATAGAGAAAATAAACAGCATAATTTAACACATAGATAATATATAATTATGCATGTATATAATATAATACAATATAATAATATAGAATTAAAAATAGTTCAAATGATAGTTCACATTCATGAATTGGTAAATAGTAAAGTATATGAAGAAGCACTTTTCAGATGAAGTAATCAATAATGACTATCTAGAGACATAAGAAAAATTTCTCTAAATCCTTATTAACTAGAGAAATGAAAATTAAAAAAAAATAAAATTCTGAACTCCCACCCCACATCTATGAGGTTGGGGCACTACTGCACAATTGGTGGAATGATATACTGATTAAACCATTCTGGAAAGCAATTTGGAACTATGCCCAAAGGGCTATAAAACCATACATACTCTTTGACCTACCAATGCCACTATTAGGTCTATATCCTCAAAGACTTAAAAAACAAAAAGGAAAGTTCATATATGTAGAAAAACATTTCAACAGTTCTTTAAGGGATGGCAAAGGATTGAAAATCAAAGGCATATCCATCAATTGGGAAATGGTTAAGCAATTGTGGTATATGCCTGCGATGGAATATGATTGTGCTGTAAGAAATGATAATCAGGATGCTCTTAGGAAAAAATAAAAACCCAGAAAGATGTATATAAACTGATGAAAAGTGAAATGAGCAGAACCAGGAGAACATTGTATTCAGTAAGAGCAATATTGTGTGAAGATCAAGTGAAGAACTTACTCAAGTCATCCAAGACGATTCCGAAGGACTTATTATGAAAAATGCTATCCATTTCCAGAGAAAGAATTATGGAGTCTGAATGCAGATTGAAGCATAATTTTTCTTTGCTTGCTTCATGTTTCTTAAATGTTTTTGTCTGTGTTTTCTTTCACAGCGTACTTATGTGGAAATGTGTTTTGCATGACTGCATATGTATAACATGTCAAATTGCTTGTCTTCTCAGTGAGAGGGAAGGGAGAAAGGAGGAAGTGAATTTATAATTCAAATTCTGAAAAACTACTTTTATGTATAATTGGAGAAAAATTAAATTTTACATTTTTAAAGATAAGAAGCTCTCAAAACTACCTCCCTCTCCTCTATTCCCTCCTCTCTACAATCTATACTCAGGGGAGCTCTTCCCTCCTCTTTACTTGCCTAATTGAAAATAACCATTAAGGAAAGAAACAAATGTCAACCATAACTAAATATAACTAAGTTATATTTTATCTTTTTTAGAAAGATGACAAATAATAATGTTAATTAGTGTGAGGATAATATTAATTATCATCATAACCATCTACTCTCTATACTTTTCATTTTTGTCTGTAGTTTTTCGTCCTACCCAAGATCTAGTACAATCCTTTCTAATTTGGTAGGCTAGAAAGGGACATAATTATTGTCCACATTTCTCCTTTTTTAATTACTCAAGTGAAAAATTTGAATTCAAAGGATAAATACAGAATAACAATGAACTGGGTTCATTTAGCTGACTTTCTGTACCTCTCCAAAGCTATTTCCTCCAGATATATTTTTGGGGCTCCTATTAAGGCCCTTTTTTGAGAAAACCAAAACAATAACAACAACAACACCAGTCATTTTGAACTCCACAAGAAAAAAGGTTATTTTACAAGAGAAGACCAGGATTCTTTAAGCTAAGGATTAAGGTGAAATGTAAGTTCTTTTCTTGGGTTACAGAAAAGAACCCATCAGGATGTGAGAAGATATGGTCTTTGGAAACCTTGGTTCTGTGTAGGTCAATGAATTTCTAGGTAGCCTCAAACCAAGAATTCTGGGGATATGAATTGATGTTATACACACAAAGTCAGTGGAAAGCTGTAATGAATTTTCCAAACATTAGTGAGATCAAAGATAATTAGGATCAGAAGAGAAGTTTTTGGGCCTTAGATGATTGTCTGCTTCCTAAAAAAAAAAAAAAAAGTATTCCTGGGAGAAGAATCTAAATTTCATTTAATTTTTTAAATGCTATATTACATAATCTTTACACGATGAACCAGTACCAAAACTATTTAAATTGGGGTCAGGCAGAAAGCCCAAAATAATTTATTTGATTCTTACTATTTTTTAAACTCTGGGGTTATCAAGAAAGAAAGAAGACAATTCCTGACCTCCAGAACTTAACATAATATTGATCAGACTCTATTTTAGCTCCTTTTCCTTGCAGGTAGAATACAAAGTCATAGGATTATCATTCTAAGCAGAGGGGATTCTGAAAGTCAACTAGTCTAACCCCTACATGTTATAAAAGAGCTCAGAGGTGTTGTGATTTGCCTAAGGCCACACAGATGGTAAGCATCAGAGGTCTGATTTAAACTTGGGCAAGTTATAATGACTTTTGTCTTCTTTTTTTTCTTTTTCTGTAGGGGAAAATGAGATAGTGAGTATGTATTATCCTATTGATTAATCAGAAACATAACCATTTTAAATAATTATCCCCTAACATAAAATAAATAAAACCCCTTGAAATTCATAACATCATTAGAATACATCCCCAATCGCATTGATGAGTCTAATTGTAGTAAACATGCATTTTCCGTTTTTTGTTATTTTCAACATTCATTTTTGTAAGATTTTATGGTTTCGATTTTTTTTTGTCCTTCCCTTACCTCCCTCCTCCTCAAGATAGCAATTCTTTTAAACATATTTCCATATTTTTCATGTTGTACAATAAAAATCAGACCAAAAGGGGAAAAACACAAGAGAAAGTAAACAAGCAGACAAAAAAGGTGGAACTACTATGCTTCAATCCATATTCAGTCTCCAAATTCCTCTCTTTGGATGCAGATGGAATTTTCCCTCCTGAGTCTATTGGAATTGTCTCGAATCACCACATTGCTGAAAAGAGCCAAATCCATCACAGTTGATCATCATATAATCTTGCTGTTACTATGTACAATGTTCTCTTGGTTCTGTTCACTTCAGTCAGAATCAATTCATGTCTTTCAAACCTGCTTGTCATGTCTTATAGAATGTTAATATTCCATTACATTCGTATATCATAACTTATTCAGTCATTCCATAGCTGATGGCATCCATTCAATTTCTAGTTCCTTCACACTACATATACAAGTCATTTTCCCTCTTTTATAAATCTCTTCAGGATATGGACCCAGTTGTGACACTGTTGGATAAGAAGTTGTGCTTTCTTTTGGAAAAAAAAATGTGACTATGGGAATAATCGACAAATAACATTTCAAAACTCAAAGAACAGGGAAGACTATTGCATAGGGAACTCTGAATTTCTGTTATGTGTAGTTTAATGATATAGTTTAGATAGATATTAATTATCTGCTTTTAAGTGATAACAAATTCCTCTATTGAATTCCATTTCTGTATACATTTCATCTTTATATATTTAGACATTTATTGATTCTCTTTTTAAATGTTTTCCCTACCCAAAAATCTGCACCTCACAATAAACAGAAACCTTCCTTTGTACCAAATAAGTACTCACAGTAAATTAGACATATTGGAGACTCATATATGATGCAATCTTTGAAGTCCATCATCCTTAAGTTATTTTGTACACAGTATATTTCACTTTGTATCCAATTCGTGTATTTCAGCATTTCAGTTCATGTAAGTCTTTCCAGGTTTTTTGGGGAATTATCCTACTCATCATTTCTTATAGTACAATAGTATCCCACAATAATCATATACCACAATTTGTTCAGCTATCGCCCAACTGATGGGCATCCCCTCAATTTCCAATACTTTGCCACTCATAAAAGAGCTGCTATACATATTTTTGCACAAATAATTCTTTCACTTTTTAAAAATCTCTTTGGGAATATAGAACTATTAGTGATATTGCTAGTTAAAATCATCACATGGCTTTATCACCTTTGGGGCATAATTTCAAATTGCTATATAGAATGATTAAATCAGCTCCCACCACCAATATTGCATTAATCTTTCATTTTCTCCATATACCCTCCATCATTTGTCATTTTCCTTTTCTGTAATATTAGTCAATATAATAGGTATGAAGTATTGCCTCAGAATTGTTTTAATGATCAATATAATCAGTATTAAGAATACATACAACACACATATATATGTACATATAGATAAATAAACTGATAGATACACATAGATACAGACATAGGTATATGACTATAGATAGCTTTGGTAATTTCATCCGAAAACTTCATCATTTTTGATCTTTTAACAAATGGGGAATGGCTCTTATTTTTATATTCTTGACTCAGTTCTCTATATGTTTGAGAAATGAGGTCCTCATCATAGAAACTTGCTTCAAAATTTTTTTCATAGTTCTATTGCTAATTGTACTTCCTTCCATCCTATTTTCCCCCAATTAATTCTATTTTCTCTCTCCTTTAATCCTTTCACTCCTTAAAAGTATCTTGCTTTCACCTAGCCCTTTTCCCAATCTGTCCTCCCCTCTGTCAGCCTTTTTTCTCTTTTCTCCTTTTAGTTGGTAAGATAAATTTGTATACCCAAATGAGGTTTATATTGTTCCTGCTTTGAGCCAATTATGATGAAAGATTTACTCCCTGTACCTTACATCTCCCCTCTAATCCTTTACTATAAATATTGTTGCCTATTTTATGTGAGATAAATTATCTCAGTCTACCTCAACTTTTCTGTTTCTCTCATTACATTACCTATCACAGCTCATTTTTTATGCTTTTAGTTATCATTCCTTCATATTCAACCCATATTATGCACTCTGTCTATATATACTCCTTTAAACTGCCCTAATAATAAGTTCTAATGAGTTATGAGTGTCAACTCCCCTTGTAGGAATATAAACAGTCTAACCATATTAAAGTCCCTTATATTTTATTTTTCCTATTTATCTTTTTATGTTTCTTTTGAATCTTATATTTAAGAGTAAAATTATTTAGCTTTGGTGTTTTCATTAAAATGCTTACAAGTCCTTCATTTCATTGAATATTTTTTTTTATTCTTTGAAGTATTATACTCAAGTGTTGCTGGGTAGATGATTCTTGTTTTGTAATCTTAGATCCTTTGTTCTCTTGGAATATCACATTCCAAATTTTCAGATTCTTTTGATGTAGAGACTGCTAAAATTTGTGTTATCCTGACTATGGCTCCATGATACTTGAATTGCTTATACCTGGTTACTTGCAATATTTTCTCCTGGACCTGTGATTCTAGAATTTGGCTATAATGTTCCTGGGATTTTTCATTTTGGAATCTTTTTGTGAAGCCAATTCAATTTTTTTTTTCTTTTACCCCTCTGCTTCTAGAACAACAAAGGAATTTTCCTATATGATTTCTTGAAAGATAATATCTAGGCTCTCTCTCTCTCTTGTTCTCTCTCTCTCTCTCTCTCTCTCTCTCTCTCTCTCTCTCTCTCTCTCTCTCTCGTTGTGACTTTCAAGTAATAAAATAATTTCAAAAGTTTCTCCAAGATTTATTTTTCAGGTCAATTTTTTTTCCAATAAAATATTTCACATTGTCTTCTAGTTTTTAATTCTTTCGATTTTGTTTGATTTTTAAAAAAAAAAATTTCACAAAGTCATTAGCTTTCATTTGCCCGATTGTAATTTTTAAAATTTGTTTTCTTCAGTTTGCTTTTGTACTTCCTTCTCTATTTGGCCAATTCTACTTATTGAATTTTTTTTCTCCACTGAATTTTTTGCCTCTCTTTTCATTTGGCCAATTCTGCTTCTTAAAATATTCTTCTCATTGACTTAAAAAAAAAATTAAACCTCCTTTTTTACTTGATCGATATTGTTTTTTAAAGTATTCTTTTTTCTATGTGTGTGTATATGTGTGTGTGTGTGTGTGTGTGTGTGTGTGTGTACGTGCATGCATGTGTTTCCTTTACCAAGCTGCTGATTCATTTTTCATGATTTCCTTGCATCACTCTCATTTCTCTCCTCTATCTCTCTTGATTTTCAAAATCCTTTTTGAGCTAGCTCTTCCATGGCCTGGGACCAATTTCTACTTTTCTCGGAGGCTCTGGATGTAGGAGCTTTTACTTTGTGTTCTTTTGAATATGGATTTTGTTCTTTCTTGTCACCATAGTAACTTTCTAGGGTCAGAATGTTTTTTTTTCTGTTGTTTGCTTATTTTCCCAGCCTATTTCTTGACTTTTAACGCTTCGTTAAAGTAGGACTCTGCTTCCAATATGGAAGGCACATTCTTCCAAGCATCAAGGGCTTTGTGAAGCGGTTTTCAGAGATTTAGTTTAGGAACCTGTAAGTTTTCGGTTTTTCTAATGTGGTATGATCTGAGGAGAGATGTGTTTACTATTCTCCTGAGCTCCAGACTGATTTGTGAGTGACCCAAAGCACTTTTTTTTCTGCCTTGGACTGATGAGTAGGGTCCTGATTCCACTGTGGTCACAAGCTCTAATGTGCTAGTGCAATACTTTACCATGGGACTGCCACCCAGGACTATGACTTAGGTCTAAGTATGGACAAAAATAACAGACCTCTGCTTCACTTGTAGCATAGAGACACATAATCTCCTTTTTAACCACTTGTTTGACTCCTTTACTCTCTTTTAGCTCAGAGCTCTACGAACAGGTGCTAGTACTGCTGATTCCATGACTGCCAAAGTCTGCTCCTGGTTTGCTGGATTTGGCTTTGTATTGCTGTGGCCTGCTGTTGCACTGTGCTCTTCTCTTAGCCAGCTGTGACAGACCTTTCTGCTGAGCTTCTAAGTTGTCTCTGACTGGAGATTATTTCACCCTCTCCCTTTTTGGGTTGTGCTATTCCAGTAATTGTTTTATGGCATTATTAAAGGTATTTAGAGAGGCTTGAAAGAGAGATCAGGAGAATTGTTGCCTTTTTTCCTCCACATTGTCTCTGTCCTTGGTCATTATTTTGGTCAAAGTTCTGAGTTTTTCCACAATTATTTTCTCCCACATTATTATTATTACATTTACGACATTTTTTTTAGCAATTCTGCTCATCTCACTTCACATTTCAATCAAATCTTTATATATTTCTCTGAATCCATAATTTTCAAAATTTCTTATATCATCACAATATTTCATTACTGTGTATTCTATAAATATCACAATATGGCACAAAGTTTTTTTTTTCCTCTCTGAATATGAAGACTTTATTGTTGGTATAAAATATAATACTTTAAATTTCTCTTCCATATAGGGTTGCTTTGGTGCAAGCATGTGAATAAGGCAGAGGCCTTCAGCAAAAGAATATAGATTAGGAATATGGGCTTCCTAGTAGTGAAACTCCCTTTTTTGTTTGTTTGTTTGTTTTGCTTGAGGATGAAGGTGCATGGCATTCCACTTAACTTCTTGGAGACCATATAAACCATGAGACTTCCTGCATCTTGCTTCATGACTGTCCTGATATCATCATATTGGAAGGTTTTTCCAGGTGGCGTATTGGATCCACAACAAATATATTAGGAATAGGAACACAAAAATTCATGCCTGTGAGCTTCCCATTCAGCTTAAGTATAACCTTGCCTTCATCCTCAGCAACACTGGTAGGAGGAAGAATAATATTTTGTGCAGCACTATAGCCATTACACCATAGCTTGCCAAAGGGACCATCTACTGTCTTCTGAGGAGCATTAATATCATGAACTACACTCATGAATTCTTCCACAGTGCCAAAGTTTCATGAATGACCTTGGCCAAGGGGATCAAGCAGTTAGTAGTATAGGAGTCACTACTGAAAATTTTAAGAGAATTATCATATTTTTCAAGATTCGCTCTCATCATGAATATTGGAACATTAGTAGAAAAAACAAAAATAAGTTCAAGTGAACCCTAGACTTTTTGAAGGGCAGACACAATAGTCCCTATGAACATTTGGGGAGCTTCTCAAACTTTGCACAGCTTGAATTTCTTCTGAGCTGTTTCAATTCTGCTTTGCTCATAGAGCACTGCACTGTCTCTGAGGAGGAAACACCATGGTGGACAGTTCTGTGCCAGTGTCTCCCATGTCATACAATCGATCCTATAGTTCTTAAGAGAGACCTTGAAAGTGGCCTTTTTCTGAGCACTTTGTAACTGCTTACTCTGTGTGAGTTCTCCATAAAATAGTCTTTTTGGCAAATGTACATTTGGCATTATAAACAACAGAGTTGTGCTCTCTGTTGTAGAACCGGAGTGCTTGGCAGTTTAGTTTGAGAAAGGACCTCAGTGTCTTATTTTACCACGTGAACTTCAGAATCTTATTAAGACAATTCAAATGAAGTGATTGTTTCCTGACATGGTGCTGGTACCTTCAGCATTGATCATTTACCTCAGGTTGTTCTCCTAAAACAACTTGAAAAGAAAAGTGGCGGAGATTCAGCCTGAGTCAAATTCGAACATCTCCAGGAAACTCCATGGAATCAATAAACAGCGAGCCCTGGGAGGAGATGGTTTGAGAGGCAGCCTCTGGAACTTTCATGTCACAATAACATGGGGGTCTTATAGCTGAGTAGAAGATTGAAGATTTGAAGATTTCACCATTAAGGGATGCCAGATGCAGTTGTGTCCCAGTAGCCAGTGAGGAGAAGTAGCTAGCAGATACCTAGTGACTGGTATCAGAAGGGCAGAGACCTTGCTGACTGTGGACACATGCCATGGACACATGGACAAGAGCAGAGTCTTGGTTTAAGTTCCAGGGCACAGAGGATTGTTAAGTCCACATTCAATAGAGAGAGAGAAAGGGACAATGGTTAGGCAGCATGGATCAGGGACCTTGCTGTGGTTCAGAGTTAGAGAGAAGGACCTAATTCAATCCTGGGACAGAGTTCAGAAAATAATAGTAGGAAGGACCTGAGGCCTGGATCATTATTCCCCATGCCTCAAGATTATAACTTGATTATTAAGAAAAATTGTCCTGAAATTGTAGAAAAAGGAAAAATAGAAAAAAAAGAAGCATTACTTGAAAGAGATCCCAGGTGGAAGACTTGCAGTAATATCATAGCTAAGTTTCAAAGTTCCAAAGTTAAGAGAAAAAAATGCAAACAATAAGAAAAAAAAAAACCATCACAGAGTTATAATGTTTTACAAAAGACCTAGCAGTTTCTTCATTGACAGATTATAGAACTTGGAACACTGTATTTCATAAAGCAAAAAAATCAAGATTATGACCAATATCATATTTATATCCTATAAATGGAGGGGAGGAGAGACATTTAATATATTGAAAGATTTTCAGGAATTTGTAACACAAAAAAGGCAAAAGTTAATGGAAAATTTGACACATGAAATTCAGGAGAAATGTAAGGTAAACAAGAAAAAACAATCATAAAGGACTCAAGAAGATTTACTTCTTATATGTGGAAATGTTATCAGTCCTCTTATGACTGCCTTCATTATTTGGGTTGTTCAAAAGAAATGCTTAGACTGAGGGGTGTATGATAGAGTGGTTCTGAAAAATAAAACTATAGAGATGGAAAAAGGAGTAATTATTTCCTAAGTATGAAGCATGAGAGGAAGAACTGATACAGAAGAAGTGGGATGGAAGGGCAGCTTGTGCTGGAACATTACTCTGATTGGAAATGGAATGAGGAAACAACATATGCATGTATCAGGGTAGAAGCATATAAAAGTATTCTAAATTTAGAAAGAAATAAGAGGGCTAGGGAATAAGAGAAAGGAGGGGCTTTTAGAAGGCTGTATAGATTAAGAATTAGAAAAAGGAAAGGATAAGGGAGAAACTTAAATTAATTTGGAGGGTGTAAGGAGAGGATAAGGGAGGGACTCTTAGAGTGGTGGGTAAAGGAAGGAATTAGAGAACAAGATACAAGGTTTGCCAATTTCCCCTCAAAGTTTAGGGCTATATAAGAAGAGTGTTTCTGAGGCTAAGAAAAACACCATATTTTAGTACTCCCAAGTTTTAGAAGTAGACAGATTTGTAAAAATCAATAGTTCCTTTGGGATACATGAAAAGGTTGAGGTTATTTAAGCAAGCTTCCTAATATTTTACATTATAAGCTTACACCAATATAATTAGCATACCATTCAGTACTTAACTACTGAGAAATGAATAGTCAAAGGTCCCTATGAGAATTCTGTATCTTCAAGAGATAAATTTAAACTGCATGGGGAAGAAAAAATAAAGTCTGAAAACTGTCATTTTACAGCATTAATAAGTCATCATACTGTCCATAATGGGATATAGGTGACAAAATGTATATATTTTTATTTATATAGGGAAATTTTATGTTTGATGGTACACATTCTAAATACGTTGAGTTGTTAGCACTTCCTGACCACGCATGATGGAGCCTGGTTGGATTTGATTAATCATCCTTTTCCCTTCAGGCACAAAAGGAGCAGCTGAACAATGTGTTTTTCTCAAAGTGACAGAAATAGAAGGCAAAATCATTGAAGTCTATCATTGTATAACTAACCAGAAATATTCATCACGTCACATTTAGAGACTATTAGCTACTGGCCAAATGAATTTGGATGTTGTGGATATTTTAGACTACATTTCATATTCTGTTTTGCTAAACGTCATTCACAATGAACAAGTACAGTGCTCTCATTCTGGCAGAAAAGGTTGTGTATGTTTGTTTGATTATTTGGAATAAAAATAATATCATTTATGGGGTCAAATCCTGACTTAATGTCTTGCTACACATGTGGCTTTGGGCAAATGACTTGCCCTAGTATTTCCAGTATCCTCATGTGTAATATAAAGACATATTAAGATGATAGATTCCTATCTTGATAAAACTTTTGAAATCAATTTATACAACACCTTAATTTTAGAAATAAGGAAACTGAGGTACTGAAAGTAACTTGTTCAAGATCATATTCATTATTATTTCTATTTTTATCAAATGCTATTGGACTCTCATAAGCAAAAACACAGAAACAAAAAGAAGCCAAAACTCACATAAACATCGACAGCAATAGATTCAAAGAAAAAGACATATTGTAAAGGATTCAGTGAAATATTCCAAGAATGGTCATCACATTTCACTGTTGTATGACCTCATTGGAAATATAGAGAAATATTAGAAAAACTGGTTTAGTGATATTTGATGTCACCCCAATTTACATGCAAAAAATATAGGTTATACATGTCCAGTCACATAAAACTTATTTCCACATTAGTCATATTACTTAAAAAAAAACACAGATAAAAAGAGAAAGGAAGGAAGGAAGAAAAAGAAAGCAAGGAAGGAAAAAAGGAACAAAAAAACAAAGGAATGAAGGGAAAAAAAGACAAGAAAAATAAAGAAAAAGTTTGCTTCAATCTGCACTCAGTCTATCATTTCCTTCTTTGAAGATGGAAAACATTTTTTTCATTGTAAGTCCTTAAGAATTATCCTAGATCACTAAATCATTCAGTTGATCATCATACATTTAAAAAAATTAATATCAATAAATTTTTTTCTTAATTTATGGAATTAAATAAGTATTTCAATAATTACAATTAAAAAGGTATTTGCAAATGAAACTGCAAAACTATTTTGTACAAAGTGCTCTTTCTTGCAAGTATACAACAAAATTATCATATAAATTATTTTTTTCTTTTATTTCCCCATTCCCTGCCTGAAAGATGACTACCATTGCCCATATGTAAAATTAGTCTATACATATTTCTCTTTATTAGTTCTTTCTCTGGATGAAAATAGCAACTTTCTTCTTATTTCCTTTATAGTTAATTAAGATAAATAATTTATACATTCAAAATTGTCCTTAAAAATATTATTGTTATTATATAAAATGTTCTTTTGTTTCTGCTTATTTCATTTTGTATCAGTTCATTTAAGTTCTTCCACTGTTCATCTTCCACTGTTTCTTAGAGACCAATAGTGCTCCATCACAAGCACATAAAACAACTTGTTCAATAATCCCCAATTCATGGACATTCCCACAGTTTCCAATTCTTTACAATCATTAAAAGAGTGGTTATAGATATTTTTGTACATATACACCCTTTTCTTCCTTCTTTCTTTCCCTTCATTCCTTCCTTCCTTCCCTCCCTTTCTTCCTCCTTCTCTGTCTCTCTCTTTCTGTCTCTATCTCTCCTACGTGTGTATGTGCATCCCTCTATGTCTTTGTGTGGGGAAGGAGGGAAGGAAAGAGTGATAACAGACAGACACAGAGAAAGACAAACAAATAGACATAAACAGAAATAGGACCTGAGACTGAGAGAGACAGAGACAAGGAGAAACCAAGACAGTTGGAAAGACAGACAGAGATCACCTCAAATTTTGTATCTAACAAACTCTGGCAATTTGTTTAGCAACTCTAATCATTGCAAAGATTAACCATAAGTCTGGAATTCTGATGAGACACACAATCTAATTTCTTAAAGAATGTGCTGAATTTAAAGTACAGAAAGAGACATGAATTTTTCATACATTGTCAATGAAAAAAAATTTTTTAATGAACTTAGTTTACATTGATGCATTATTTAATTGAAGGTAAGGACAAATAGAAGGATTAAATTTTGGTTTTCTACTTTTTAAAGAAAAAAAGCAGATGTACAAAAATGCATTCTGGTAATTTCTCAATATTAAATAATAATAACCTCTAGTTTTTATTTTTTTATTTTTAAATTTTTTTTTCCTTAAATAATTTCTGTTTCTATCTCTCTGTCTCACTGTCTCTCAGTCTGCTGTCTCTCTCTCTGTTCCTTCCTTTCTCCCTCCTTCCCTCTCCCCCTCTCTCTCCCTACTCCCCCATTTCTATCTGTCTTTCTCTCTGCCTCTGTCTCTCTCTGTCTCTCTCTGTGTGTCTCTGTGTCTGTGTCTGTCTCTCTCTCTGTCTCTGTGTCTGGATCTGTCTCTCTCTGTGTCTCTGTCTTTGTCTCTATCTTTGTCTCTCTTTCTCTCTCTCTCTCTTTCTCTCTGTTTGTCTCTCTCTGACGTTCTCTCTCTCTTTCTCTCTCTCTCTCTCTCTCTCTCTCTCTCTCTCTCTCTCTCTCTCTCTCTCTCTCTTTTCTCTTTCTCTCTCACAGCCGTGTGCAAACCAAACCAAAGATATGTGTATTTTCTCATCCATGGAAAAAAAATCCATATCAACAAATACCCTGAATTCAATGTTTTGGGTTTCATCTATATTTTTATAGCATGCCTATAAACTATAACCAAATTAGTTTGGAATATTCTTCTCTGGAATCCTAAAGCACACTTGTCTTCTGAGAGTATCAACAATGTGTTTTATATGTTTTGCTCCAAGCAAAATTTCAAATTTCCTTCAGAAGAGAGAAAAGGAAATCTTATCCCTGATTAAATAAGCACATATTTTATATCAACAGAGTATGTTTCAAATCTTTGTTATTTTTCAATGGCAAATAATATGATTACTTATTCTTAATTAATTTGCTATATTTATTCAAATATATTTAACAAAGCTTTCACTTAAAAGTTTCTTCTCTAAGTAAAGTCACTTTCATAGCTGAATCATTTCAAAGGGGATTCGATAATCATGTGGAGAATTTTAAATAACATTAACTTTTCAAACATGACCTGATGTCACACACACATACATAAATGCATATATATACACATATTCACACACATATGTACATATATGCATGTAGCTTCAGGAGCCATTCCAGAGATTATTTTTGCTAGCTCTATGTTGAAAAAGTAAACTTACTTTGAAACTTTTGGGAGATCCTGAGTCTAAATGCATTGAAATTCTCTCTGGTATTAGTGAATAAAATTCCTTTTAGCTTTCTCCTTCTGTGACCATAGGGCCTATTTTATACGCAATAAATCTCCTTAGATTTATAGATATAGATTAATGTAAGGACAGATAATGGAGATGAGGGCAGCTATGTGGTTCATTGAATAGAGAGTTGGATCTGGCATCAGGAGTTCAAATCTGACCTCAGATAATAAATATCTATATGACCTTGGTCAAGTAATTTGACTTCTATTTGCATTAATCCACTGGAGAAGGAAATGACAAAACTAATCCAGTATTTTTCCTAAGAAAATCTCACAGAAATCATTGGTATGTTATGGTCTATGGGGTCATAAAGAGCCAGACATGACTTTAAAACTGAAACGCAAGAAGATGGGTAGAAAAATAGAGAGAAGAGGGTAGAGGAGGAAAGGAAACACAAAGAAACACAGAGATGCAGAGAGAGACAGACCAACAGATAAAAAACAAATATGGATATATGTGTGTATGTATGTGTGTGTGTGTGTGTGTATACACACACACACACACATATATATATTTGCGTACATACATACATACATACACACATATATAGACAAAAGTCCTACCTAAACAGCACAATAGCCTTCTCCTTCCACTACATGCTATAATATAAACAATAATTATTTTTATATGTTTTGATTTTCCATTATAGATGAATAGTGTAATTTCTTTCAAATTACTATCAATGTGAAATTTTGGGGGGATGGATTTTGGCAGTATTGTAGGGATGACTATGCAATTAGTACAACCGAATTTGAGAAAATGAAAATTGGGATGTTTATCATTTAAAAGAAATCCCATTCCATTTGGATATTGGGATAGACATTCTCAAGGACAAAGAATTATCTTGACGTTAAGCTTATTTTATGTTAATTTTTAACATTAGCATAGTCATCTCTCAGGTTGTATTCATTATTAAACAGATGATTTTAGCAAGTGAATGAAAATTATCTTGTTTGGAGACCAATAATAAAATTTAATGTAAGTCAAAGTCATTTTTGTTTTTGTTGTTATTGTTGTTAACCAAATATAAACATAGCGGGATCTTTTATGTCCTACAACTCATTTTGCTATTTGTAAAGGAAAACCTGCGGGTAATTTGTTTTTCCTTGCTGAACTTCACTCTTTCAGAAAGATCCCGTAAATGTCAATCCTTACATGCTTTTAAAATTGTGTCTTTTTTATTTTTGTATCTCACTTTCCATCTCTATTTCTCTGCCTCTGTCTTTCTTTGCAAAATTAGAGAATCCATAACTGTTTATAGAATGAAATATTAAATGAATATATGATAATTAATATATTCAGTCAATGTTTTAAAAAGTATTTATTATATTATTGCCTCCAATTTATCTAGTCAAAAGTAGAATTGTATATCGTGGAAACACTTGGTTTTGTAGTTTCCTTACATAGTCCTTTTAAATATCAACACAGTCTTCTATAACATTATAGCAATAGTTTATATATGGCAAGAACAATAATATTAATAATAGTAATGCAAAGTGTTATCAGGTTATGTATGAGCAAATCAGATAATATTGATTCCAGGGCAATAGAGGAAGGAAGGAAGGAAAGAAGGAAGGAAGGATGGAAGGAAAAAAGGAAGGAAGGGAGGGAGGGAGAGAGGGACTGAGGGAGGGAAGAAAAGAGAAAGGAAGAAAGCACGAAAAACAGGAGTAGAGAATTTCAAATTCTAAAAATGTCCTAATAAAAAATTATTGGAGAAGAAATGATCATATATATATGATCCAAAGATATGTTATGTCTGACAGAAATAATTAGAGCCTTAATAATTTATCACCAATAGAAAAGAGAAAATGGTTTTAGTAGTGAATTTTGCATCATAATTCCAATGAAATATTCTGCATTGTTTATAAATATCTTCCATATTTTAAATTAACTTTGCATTCATAAACTACATAATTAATCATTCAAAAGTACTTATTATAAGTATACTATCTGACAGAAAAAAATCAATCCAAGACTGCAAACTTTTATTACGTGACTCCTACTTCTAAGGTATCCTGGCCATGCTCTTTCTCTAAGGGAGGAATGGAGAAATTCTGTTAGGAATTTGCATGTTTTTAATCTTCATAAATGATGTAGCTCTAAATGCGCCACACCATAAATTGTGCCTTGAAAGCCTCACTTAATCTGGTAACTTGTTCTAGAAGCTTTAATATATTTCAGCTTTCATTTATAATGCCATTATCAAATCCAGCTATGACAAAGTATACTCTGAACTGATGCACAAAGCTAATATTTAAGGAGCACACAAGTTTGCATATGAGATGGATACAAACCTACACGATTATGAAGAAAAGAAAGTTAGCCTTCTATTTAACTTTTGCATGTAGCTATGAGTTAATTATTATGTGCTACTTATTGGAAATTAAATTGTTTAAAAAATGAAGAGATGATATAGAAACATACAAAAAATATATGCACGGATGAACAAAAATAAATATAATTTAATATTAAATTCTATTGGAGTGCACTTATTATTTTTAAATTTTACATTTAGATGTCCATGTTGGTGTTGTTTGACCTTAGAAGAAAATTAGCTCTTTGAAGATAAATAACATTTTCCTTTTCATGGCACAGGGAAAAGAAAGTTAAAAATATTCCATACTTACCTTTCTGGATGCCCTCCTTGCTACACACACACACACACACACACACACACACACACACACTATATATACACACACAACATATATGTGTATATATACATACATAAAACATCTATGTGTACATGTATGTTTGCGTAGGTATATTATATACACACATAAAATATACATTCATGTGTATGCATATTTTTGTATGTGTACATATTGTACATGTGTATGTTTGATAATAATTTAAGAACTTCAAAAGAGAAATCAGAGTTCAATTTGAAGAATTTAGAGAACTTTCCTGAATAATGTTACACTTAAATTGAACCTTGAAGGAAGATAGCGATTATAAACATCAATGATAAAGACAGAATTTATTCCAGATATGAAACATTCGATCTGTTTCACAGATCAGGATTTTCTTCAGAATAATTACACAATCGTTAGATATAGAAATACACACACAAGTGGACATGCACACGTACATGTATGTATTATATATGTGTATATATTACATATAGAGAAAGAGCTATTTGTAGGGGCTGATACCACTTGCTTTTATTGACTGAATGAATCAATCAGAGCAATTAATGCTATGTGAATAGATGTGAACATCTCCATTGAATTTACCAATGAACATATCACCAATATACTGTAGTTAAGCCACTATTTTATCCAAGTAAATATAGGCCAATTAAAGTAAGCTCCTGATAAGAAATCCCTTTATGGAAAAAGTAGAAAGGAAATCATTCTTACTCTACTCCAACACTGATAAGAAGATAGTTCTTGTAAACTTTACAAAATTAAGCCTTGGATAAGTGGCAGAAATGTCTTCAAAAGGAGAACAAATAAGGCACTCTAATAGGTAAATGCATATCTGTAGAGAGAATCAGAAAAAAAAAGTTATTTCAAATTTAGGGGGAAATTCATGATTGATACATGAAGGGGAAGAAAAGGTTTCCAACAATTGAAATATAAGTTTGAGTCCAAGATGTTGTATTTCTCTATAGGAGGATGTCACAGTTTTTGTTTGTTTGTTTGTTTTGCTTTGTTTTATTTTTGTGGGAAAGGGGATGGGAGGATGGAAATGGAGGGAGAATATTTTACACCAACCATTCTTAATACACCACCTTAGTAAACATCCATGACTAAAATCTAATTAAGTCTAAATAGATAATTGACATTCACTGATAATTTACCTTGGAAATATATCAATGGGGGCACATGAAGTTTATTATTAGATGAAGATACCACAAATTTTAGGTATTCTGTAGGGGGCAGACAGTAGATGAATTCTAGAGACTGAATTACCTGTGTGAGTGGAGATTGGTAAAGCAAGCTCAGTGTCTGACTTTATAAGGAAATGTTTACATAAAACAGAAGGGCTAAAAATATAATAGGGCTAAAAGAAGAGAAAGTTCATGCTACTCCAAAGGAATGCCAGCATATAACAAATATTCAGATAAATACTGAAAAAAAAAAGAGAATAATTTTAATATTTTATCTACATGTCACTAAATATCCAGGATTGTTAAAACATATGGATCTGACAAAATGCTTAACACATGCTTAATATAGAATAGACATCATCATTATTTAATCTGTACTTTAGAAATTATTGATATAGTTGATTTTTTCTTCTCAAATAATGTGGAGGTATTTTGAAAAATTTAAGCTTTCTTATTTACGCATCTCAGAGACTGTTAAAACATGTAATATCCCAACTACTCAAAAGGGCTGATGAAAAATCCTAACATATTCAGAGAAGAAATTGATTGTGTTTGATTAAAAATTGAAGCATACTCTTTCTTTCTCTCTGTCTCTGTCTCTGTCTCTGTCTCTCTGTTTCTCTCTCTTTCACTTTATTTTTCTTGAGGGTTTTTTGTTTATTTATTTTAAGGTGGGAGAACTATATAGTCTGAAGCTGACTTTTATGGAAATGTTTTGCCTACCTTCACATGTAGTTTCTTAACAGGGGTAGAGGGTGAGGATAAGAAAAAGAATCTGGAACTCAAAAGCTTAAAAACAAATGTTAAAAAAATATTGAAAATGTAACTGGGAAAATATTAAATAAATAAATAAATAAATAAATGGTTTTTTTAAAATGTGATATCCATTAAGAAATGAAAATGACAACCAAAATGAATCAGTTTGGATGTTTTTGCTACTTTTGTTAACTAAAAGTTTCTTTTTTTTCCTCACACAACTTAATTAGTAAACTGAGATAATTAAGGCTCACAGAAGAGAGTAACTTTATGGGTTTGATATATTTATGTTTATATATATATATATATATACACACACACACATGTGTGTGATGTATATATAACATAATATGTAGTGAATGTATGTATATATATGTATGTGTATATACATACATGTTAAATTGGTTACTAAACATACATTGGAAAATGATGACAAGATTCTATACTGACATTGCTGGATCCCCCCTTACTAACTCTTTATTTATTACAATCATCAGCCATTCTGTACTAATGGAATATTGCATACTGTTCATGTTCAGTAGGATAAAATTATGAAATGGGAGGATTAGAAAAGAAAATTATTTTAGTTAAGGTCAATCAACTCTGAGAGAGAAACATCTCCTGAAATTATCTGACTGTTGTCATATATTTTATATATGGAGTTACTGAGAGAAAAGATTCTACACAAAATAAAAAGAAAGTAAGGCTGTTTGGCAAGTAATTATGAAACATGTGTGAATGAATGTCTGCATGTGTGTGAATGTGTGTCCTTCTCGCACTTCTGCAACTTGTAGACCTTTAGTGGACAAGGCCTTGAAACTAGAAACAGGAAAATCTCATTTCAAATCTTACCTCAGGACTTAGTAATAGATTAAATCTGGATGAATAACTAAACTCTTTGGACCTCAGTTTCCCTAAATGCAAAATAATTGATTTGTGGTTGGCTTGATTTTTACATTTGCAATAGGCACTCTGAAAATCTGTGGTGATACAAAGATACATTATAAAAGTCTCCATCCTCAAGACTCAGATTCTGATAGAGGAAGATGATACATGAAGACCAGGGGTGGGGAGGAATCCTTTGACAGTGAAGAATAGAGGACTGGTGATTTGAGTCATAAAACAATTGATTAAAACAATTTCAGGAATGGACGCGCTGATTCGATATCTGATCTGAAAATCAGAGTTAAAAAATGGGGAGTAGAGGGGGTAGATGAAGGGTATATAAACAGGGAATAGCCTTCAATTCTTAGTAAAATGTATGATCCATCAGGATTGGACAAATAGATAAATATTCAATATGTAGAAATCTGGGTTCTCAGGTGAGATTGGCAATTCCAATTCTCTCTCTCTCTCTCTCTCTCTCTCTCTCTCTTTGGTGATTTTTCGTATCTTCTTGCCTAAACTTGTGTAATTGTTTGCTAAGTGTTCTTCCTGCCTTCAATTCATCTTGTTTAGATTTATTTCTTCTGTACACCTCAGCAAAAATGTATTATCTTAGGGCAATACACTGATCAAATCACTCATCTACTCAAAAATACGCAGGGATTCACAAGGGTCAGTGAGGACATCTATCATTCACATTGTTCTCTATACTTGAATTCAATTTGTCTTTCCTGCTTTGCTCATACTATTTCATCTTCATGTAGTTTATTCCCAAATTTAATCAATCATTCACTCAATCATTAAGCACCCACTATGTGTCTTATACTGCACCAAGCTCTGCAAATACAAAGGAAAGGAAAAGACTTCTTCTGCTCTCAGTTTTATGGAGCACACTTATTGATGGGGTAGATTCTATGGAACTATAGATGCAAATAAGATATCTACTGAACGAATATACACAATCAAGCATTAGCCTTAAGGGGGATCGGGAAATATTTCTTGTTTGAGACAGGATTATAGCTAATGCCTGCAGAAATCAAGGGAAGCTAGAAGATGGAAATGAAGAGAAAGACAATTTCATACATGAGGGAAAGCCAGTGAAAATGCAGGTAGTAAAATAAAGACAAGACCAATATGGATTATGTAAAAATGTTCGGGAATAACACTAATATCCTTCATGTAAAACACAGAAGAAAGAGAGAGACAGATAGAGAGAGAGAGAGAGAGAGAGAGAGAGAGAGAGAGAGAGAGAGAAGGAGGAAAAGAGGAAGGGGGACAAAGGGAAAGAGGAAGGAAGGAAAGAAGGAAGGAAGGAAGGAAGGAAGGAAGGAAGGAAGGAAGGAGAGAGGGAGGGAGAGAGGAGGGAGGGAGGGAAGGAGGGAGGGAGGGAAGGAGGGAGGAGGGAGGAGGGAGGGAAGAAGGAAGGAAGAAGGGAGGAAGGAGGGAGGAAGAAAGGAAGGAAGGAAGGGAGGAGGGAGGAGGAGGAGGGAGGAAGGAAGGAAGGAGGAAGGAAGGAAGGAGGAAGGGAGGAAGGGAGGAAAGGAGGAAGGAAGGAAGAAAGGAAAGAAGAAATACTTCTGTGACAAATCATACATTTTTAGAAGCATTGAGATAATAGATTGTATTTTTCATATGTTTCTCTTTTGGATCATAATCAATTAGTTAGCTATTCCTGATATCAATGGTCAATGGATTTTTCATTAAAGTTTACTTTGTTGTCTTCATCATGTTTCGAATTTAAAATGTTCCATTTCTTAACTTACCTATTAGTGAAGCTTTCTTTTCACATTGGAATAATATACTTCAATAAGTCTATGGTCTCAGTTATGCAATTACTACATTCTACTCCCACTTAGATGTGCAGTTCAAATCCCATTCATTTCTTTTAGATTCTTGTCTATGACAAACTGTGTATATTCCACAGAGGGTTCCCAAAATCTTTTGAAATTATCCTTAAAAATTTTTAATTTTGTTTGGATACCAGTGGACCATACAAGCAATCTTTCCATCTCTTATAATCATTAGATGACTATAAAATTTCTTACCTATCCTGAAATCTTTGAGGATGCTGTTTAAATTTTTCTCCCACAAAATGACAGTATATGTTTTAAAATTAAGTAAAATAGACTTTATTACAACTGACTGCTCTAAAAAATTACATTTACATTCTTATTCCATTACATTGTCTCTTCTGTTCAATCCAATTAAAATAAAAATAAAGGAGATAACAGTATTTTTCAGAACAAAAGAAGAAATGTAAGATGTCAAACATAATTATATTTAGAATTGCAGCAAGTATCATTGCCTTAAAATATCTTGTTGATAAATTAGCATGATTGTTAGGGTGCTAAAGTACAATGGTTTTCACTGCATTTTAATCATGAATCTTACTGCCTCCATTGGCTTTCTCCATTTCCAATATATGCATAATGCTGTGCTGAACTTCAGAGCCAAAAGCCACTTGTTGTACCAGATGTTTATGTAGGAAATAAGTTCTCAGAAACTGTAACTGGCTTGCAGTAACAAGAAGAAAAAATTAAATACAGCCTACTAAATAATAATTATACTATACAACTTAGACAAAGGACATTGGTGCTACTCCCCAAAATTATTACATAATTCCCATTTAATGAATGTATATATTTCACAATTTATTATTATGTAAGAGGCAATCTAGAAATAAGGGCAGAACATTAGACTTTGGATCAAGAACAACTGTATTTGAATCCTTTCACACTAAGCAAAGATATGATCCCCACCCAAGTGATTTCATGTTTTCTTTCTTAAGTTTTATCATCTATAAAATAGAAAAAAAAATGCTATCTTCTTTCTGGGGGGGGGGTCATTGTAAAAATAAATGAAATAATATGTAAAATGTTTTTAAAAACTTCAATTGCAATATAACTATCATATGTGACATATATGTTCATATACATGTAGATAAATCAACTATTCCATAGAGACAGACAGATAGATAGATAGATAGATATTTGCATTGTTCGTTATCATGTGGACAGCAGATCAGTGGTTTTGTTGTCACAACTAATACATGATGATTACAGACCAAATAAAGAAGGATTTTAACATTTTTAAAAGAGTTGCCAAACAAAAGCTGAACTTTAAAGAGGAAATAGATTTCATATTCCAAAGATGAAAATAAACTTTGTACAAGAATCATTCTCCCAAGAAAGTTATGTATAATGGAACTCTTGAGTTTAATACTCAATTATCATTTTTTTTTGCTGTAATATGTATGTATGTATGTATGTATGTATATGGAAATGCTTATATGTTTATTTTGTTCATAATTATTTTTTTAAAAAGGAATGATCCTCTCCAAAAATAAATACAATGTTATAACAAAATTGATGGAAATATTAACAAAGTTTTTCATGTAACCTTAAAACATCAGTCTCAATTTTCTCTTGCCTGTATATTTGGAAACTATTAATAGTGTTGGAATTGTTGCTACTTCCTGATGTCAAAAACCAATGGGTATTTTCCTTAACATTTACTTTAAAATATTTCTAATTAAAATAGTTTTGACTTCTCAGAGTATATTACTTCTTTTGAGATTGAAGGGTCTATAGAACTTCTAATGATCCAAATCCTCATTTTGTAGATGAAGAAATTGAGTGCTACAAGTGGAAGACCTTGATAATAAAAAACAAATAAAAATAACAAGAAGCTATTGACGAGGTAAATCATGAAGCTTGAAATTTTACAATGGTAAATGAATACAGTAGCCTCTCACACTAATGTTATAGTATATTATTACATTATCATAATGTTATACCCTTTCCCTCCTTCAGGAAACAAACATTATTTAAACATTTTTAATAATTATCTGAATAAGATAAAATTTAAAATCCTAGAAATTAATGTTAACAATCAAATTACATGAATAATTATTGACTTTTATTTGAAAGCCTAGATTGCACAAACAATATATTCATTACTTTTTTTAGAACATTTTGAGATTCATTGGTGAATGAATGAAACAAATATAACTTGCCCCCTAAAAGTCATTGGCTGCTTAGTGAGTATAAACATGTTTTAAATGGCATATTTGATTGTGACACATTATGTGACATTCACATGATAAGAAATACAGTAAGAAAAACTAGAAAAAATTAATAATTAAAAATAGAGATTTCTATATTTTAATCACTTCCAATTTTGGTTTATCTATACTGGCCTACTTTTTTATTTTTTTAAATATTAATGAACAAGGGACCTATCCAATATATCAATAGCTTCCTAGATATTTAATTGGCATAAGCAATCATTTTTTTAAATGACAGACATTGATTGAATATACATTGAAAAAGTGTCCACTGGAACATTATTTTGAGAATACATGTGTTCAAATTTATGGCCTTTTGCTTTACCCTATGCCCAAATGGGCAAGAGTTTAGAATGAATGGTAACATTCTAAACTGATTTATTCAAGGACAGTTTACCTTAAATTTGTTTATTTTTTTTTAGACCTTATGATCTAATTAAATATTTAAAATTACTATCACAGGGAAATAGTGTCTTTGCTTTCCATAAAGATGATGATACTTTAGTTAAAGTGATAAACTTAAGAGGAAGCTCATATGCTTAAAGGAATAATAAAAAAAAAAAATAATGCTTTCGAAACAAAGAGATATATAATGTATAAGAGAACAACATTTAGAGTTAAGAAGATCTGAATACAAATTCTAATACACTTGGACAATTATTAAAAATAATTCTCTGACCATAAGCAAGTTACTGAATCTATCTAAATCTCAAATTTCCCAACTGTAAAATAGATATAGGTAGTTATATAGGAGAGTTGCAGTGAGGTTAATATGAGAAAATATATCTAAAGCTACATATAAATGTCAGCTTATCTAGGCAAACAGAATGAAGTCAAACACAAGTATAACTGAAAAAAACCAAAACAGAAACAAAGCTTATAGAGCATGAACAAGCAGAAGTATTTTAATGAGTATATTATAGTATCAAGCAGATGAAAATTTTTAATTAGAATAGCAAGCATTTGCATTCCTTTTAACATGCTTAAAATGCTTCAATTCTTCCATTAATTAAGCATTTTCATTTGAATCTTGTTGACACCATTAACATTCCTTACAAATCTTTTTTTTTTATCTAGATAGTATAAAATTTTGCAACAACTCAGAACCAGTTCAAATGATCAAAACTCCTTAATGAGTTGACTTCATTAGGGATCTTAGTGTATTTTTTTGCTCCTTTTAATGAAGTTTTAATTTTAAGGATTTCTCTTCAATGGAAAACTCTCAACTACAACAACTTTATTTAAATTTCATGTCCTTTTCCCTAAATCCCTACAATGGGTATTGATATTTCAGTAGCCATTGAAATCACTTAAAGTAACATCTTATAGTTCAGTTAAATGTTGAGTACCACCCAAGATTTTTGACTATTATGGGAGCCATTTGAAGTGATTTTTCTCATCAGTTGTGTCCAATATATCACACATCTCTCTTTTCCCCTCTCTTTTCAGAAAACTCTGTAAATGTTAAGGCTCAGGAAGTATTTTAATGCATTTTTCTTTTCCCTCCCCACCTTCCCACCCAAAAGTAGAGTTTAGGAAATTCATGCTACAGAATCATCTTAAAAATACATTCCCAAAGAATGTAGCTGAGGGCAACTTTAAGGAAATTTTGGACACTAAGTTATTTCACTTATATTTTTTTCCATATGCTAATTTATTTTAGATTTTTAATGTGTTTTAAATAAATGATAGAGCTTTAGCTTCCAAAACACACTGTGAAGTATTTATAACAAGGGTTATTATCTACAGATCATTAATAAGGAAAGTAAAGTCTCAGGAAGGTTAAGGAATTTGCCTAATATTACTCATTTAACAAGTAAATATTGATAGTAGCATTTGAACACAGCTCTATTGATGAATCTTTCCACTCTGCTTTCAAATGAATCAGCATGCATTAAATACAAAGATAACAAAGAGGAGACAGTTGTCATCAACCATCTTTTAGGTGATTGGGCAGAATGAAATTCAACTTGGTGAAATCTCTGTTGGCCTTCAATTTAAGATCTTGGGTTAAATCTAAATACACTACTACCTGAGTGATCTTGGCTATGTCACTTTCCCTCTATGGACATATCTTAGTTTATTTGTTATATGGAAAGATTGTAGAAAAACAGATAAAGTGATTTTAATGCAAAAAACTTTTAGATATTCCACTGCTTGGTCTATATTTTAAGGAGGCCACTAATAACAAGAAAGACCCTCAAATACATGCTCTTGTACACACATCCTATCTATATTGATCTGTATAAATCACATATATGCATATGTATGTGCATTTTGAAGTCTCAAAGAAAAGGAAACACATTAGTCAAGTTAAAATGTACATACTGCCATATCAGGAAATTTTATGGCTTTTCTTTGTATTCACAGTACATAGTGCTCCTCAAAAGATATATACACTAGAAAAAGGTACATATTCTAAATATTTTAAGCATTACAAATATATTGTTTGATATGAAATTGTATTATTTTATGACCTGAATGTACAAAAACCAAAGTGTTTTCTTTTGTTTGACAGATCAGAAGTTAGACCTAATCCCTCTTTGTGATCATTTATGATGTGCTTTCCCCGTCCTTGACTCATAAGTCTTCAAGTCTCTGAATCTTTCTGGTTCCTTTACTTACTTTCCACTGTTATATATATTTTTTTCCTTTGTTCTTTTTTTTGAAACCAAGGTCAGGTGTAATCCTTTCTATACTGGCTCACTGGAGAGTAAAAAATGACTAATAAGGGGAAAAAAAGAGCAACTCCTTTCCCTTTTCTAAGCTTCTAGTGACTAGAGAAAGAGCTTAAAGGGAAACATCTCAAAGGCAAAAAGAAATCTTGAAGGTCTCAAAGGTTTCATACAAAATTCTTAAAAACTGTCATAAGGATCTCACAAACTATATCTGACCTCCAACTACCTTTGATGGAAGGTTCTTTCAAAAGTCTGGAATGAAGATTTCAAATAGAAGCAATTTGGAACATGTGCCAGTTTGTTGCTACATCAATGTTGTATTGAATATTTTACAACATGTACTTTTTCATCTGTAACATCTTTGGCTTTGTCTTAGCTGGTGAAGTGAAAAAAAATCAGTTCATTTCCACATTCATGTTGAACAAGTGGCAAAAATTCAATTCCAATCATTAGATACTTTTAAAAAGGAAAAATAAAGAAATGAGAAGCACAACCATTGAGATGAAGAAATTCCAAGAGAATTTAAAATAGTTTTATTGACCACAGAGAGAGGGGGAAGCAACCAAAATGATGTAGGAATCAGTGTGGTGCAATGGATTGTGTGTTCCTGTAGATTTTTAAGGAATGTGTTAGTGCTCCACATTCTGCTTTGTGTCATCTCTGTGGATTTGAACAACTCATTTCAAAGGTCCCTGCTTTCTTCATCTATAAAATGAAAGTATCTAGATTAGGATAAACTTTGGGATCTCGTCTAAGTTTTGAATCTGTTATTATTTTTTTCTCTTCTATGCAAATCTTATAAAACATTCAAGCCTCAGTTCATTCAATTGAACTGCTTAATAAACAAAGAATTGATTAGAAATCTTATCATTTTTATAAAACTTTATCCTGCATTAATTTCCTCTATGCTTTCTAAAACATTTATAGTTTACCAGAAATCTTAAAAAATTTTATGCTGTGGACACCTTTGGCAGCCCTATGAAGATTCAGATCACATCTCAGAATACTTTCAATTAACAATGTGCATACTTTATATAATAAAAGCAACAAAAATCACTCATCATGAAATAAATACTTTTTCATTTTTTAAAATACTGATTTAAACATGGGTACTAGGTTAAGAACTGCTATAGTATAAGCAACAATTTAGGGGAGCTTGGAGAGTGGATAGAGAGATGGTCTAAGAGCCAAAAAAAACAAATTTCAAGTCCTCTCTCATATATTTGGATGCATAATTCTGGGAAAAATCAGCTAACTTCTCAATGATATAAATGGTTGAGGGAGTTTCTTGACCTGGATGTCTGCAAAACAAAAAGAAAAAGGAAAGGAAAGGAAAGGAAAGGAAAGGAAAGGAAAGGAAAGGAAAGGAAAGGAAAGGAAAGGAAAGGAAAGGAAAGGAAAGGAAAGGAAAGGAAAGGAAAGGAAAGGAAAGGAAAGGAAAGGAAAGGAAAGGAAAGGAAAAAGGAAAGGGGAAAGGAAAGAGGAAAGGAAAGAGGAAAGGAAAGGAAGAGGAAAGGAAAGAGGAAAGGGAAAGGAAGGAAGGAAGGAAGGGAAGGGAAGGGAAGGGAAGGGAAGGGAAGGAAGTAGGGAAGGAAGGAAAGGGAGGGAAGTAGGGAAGGAGAGAGGGAGAGAGAGAGGGAGAGAGGGAAGGAGGGAGGGAGTGGGGGGTGAGAAGAAGGGAGGAAGGAGGGAAGGAAGAAAAGATAAAGAAGTTACAAGTGATGCACTGTGAGTAGTTTCAAAAAACCCAGACTTATTTAACAGTCTCTCTCTCTCTCTCTCTCTCTCTCTCTCTCTCTCTCTCTCTCTCTCTCTCTATATATATATATATATATATATATATATATATATATTACTCTATGTCATTTACACATTTTTCCATGTTTTTCTGAGCTTTTCATAATCATTTCATACAACTATAATGAAGGCAAATTTTTAAACTTCAATAAAATAATAGGGATGTTTATAAATTTAGTATAACTGATATGTAGTGAGACAATATTGTTATTTGAATAAGATGGTTGTCAATTTATTCTATTTTGTTTTAAATCTCCAGAGCCATTTGTTTTCTTTTCATTTTTTCTTATAAATTGTTCTTGAACAATAAAATAAGCACCTTTGTTGTTTGATATAGTAAATAATGTATTCTAAGCACACACACACATCATAACAGCAGCAGCATTTGATAAACATATTTTGGCCTTTCAGTATGATGGGACCACCAATGAGAAAATATAATAAACACCTTTTATCAGTAATTTTGAAGTAAATTAGCAATCAAATTATGTGATAAATAGCTTTTAGCTAAAAGTAGAAAAACTCACTGTAGACCCCAGTCTTTAGCCTCCTGCATAATAGGACTAAACCCTTTGGTGCCCACTTTGGAGTCCCCTCAAGTCCCTATGGTTCTGGGACAGGGTTAATCAGTTGATCAGGATTTGCAGACGACCAGTCTGGAGAGAGAGAAGCTTTTTGGCCCAGTAGAATGTGAACCTAGTCTGGTTGCCCAAGAAGGCTGCCTTATGAGACATCCTCTAAAACATCAGGGTGGCAGAAGAATATTTTTAAAGAGCTCTAATAGTGCTTTTCATTACATTAAGTTTTAATCAATGATCTTACAATTTCCACACATTGCTTTTAATTGATAAGTTGGGCCTATTTAGGTCCTTTCCCACATAAAATGACTTCATATATTCAATGAGAACAAATTAATTTTCCTAAATCTCTCATTTATAAGCTAAAAATTCCTCAGTACGAAGGCCAACCTTCTCTCTTTTTAAAAGATTTCTAGGTCTTGAAACAATATTTCTAATTAGTAAAAAAAAAAAAAATATATATATATATATATATACATATATACATATAATAAAAGGGCTAAGAACACCATCCAGAATTAGGAATAAAATGCCTTGAAAATGCTCCTATTCACTGTCATTTTAGCAATAGGTGCTGCATACAGCTTACAAAGAAGCATCTGCCCCCCCACCATATACACACACAAAAATAGCTTTTTGAAAAAGTCTCAGGAAGATAGACAGAGAAGGGGAAGAGGGGAGAGAAAGAAAGAAACACACACACACACACACACACACACACACACACACACACACACACAGAGACACAAAGACAAAAGCAGAGAGACAGAGACAGAAACAAAAGATGAACCAACAGAGATAGAGACAGAAAGAATACTGTGACTTTGTGATTAAAAACCCCTATCATTTCTCCCCATTAAATAAAATTTAAGAGCAACATTTTCTCTAAATCAGAGATGATTAAAAAAACTTAATTGCTCTTAACAATCTCCCTGTACTTCAGAAGTTTGTAATCTTTCATAGACAGCATCTTAGTTTTCCTATGTCTTTTCCCTGTACTCTATTTTACTATTCAATCATATGCCTTGCAGATTGAATTTCCTTAAACATAAATCTGGCCACATGAGGTAGCAAAAAAAAAAAAAAAAAAAAATCTTCAACAGGCCCCTATTTCTTATAAAATAAAGGAGAAAACCCTAAATATCTCCAGGCCCTGCTCCTAGAGTGTTCCACCCTAATTTTCTAATATTACATCCCCTCCTTATTTTCTATACTTGAATCAAAATAGAAGTTTCGCTATTCTCAATACAAATTGCGTGTTTTCTAACATTGGTGCCTTTTCTCATTTGATTCCTTAGAGATAAAATACTTTCTTCCCTGTTTTCTGCCTTTTAGAATTCCATGCAATCATTAAAAAGCAGCACATTTATCTCTTTCTCAATGAAATGATTCCATGAACTTCTTTTTTCTTACATCTACCATCTACAATCATTAGGTAATGCTATCTGCCTTCTCAGACTTGAAAGCATATTATACGTTCTTATAATTTATCTTAAACTACTTTTATTAGAATTATTTGTTTGTGGTCTATAGCTCCCTAATGAATTGTAAACTCTATAAGGGTGGGAGGCAAGGTGGTTTGAATGAGATATGTTGATCTTGGACTGAATGCTTCAACAGAGCTTGCTACTGGGTGATCCTAAGCATATAATTGAACCTCTTTGGATTTCAGTTTACTCAAGTTGAAGACAGTAATTGTACTTTCCTTTCAGATTTATGAGGAGTAATTTAAAATCATATACAAATTCAAGTTATTACTTAAACACTGATTTTTCCATAATGGTTACCAATCTTTCAATCTACTAACCCTTAATAAATCTGTTTTTGATTGAATCAGATATTTAATTTATCTTATCCTTCTGTTATCACAGAGGATATCTCCCTTTCTTTAGGTATTTGTATCTTATCACAAGCCTCAGGGTGTTTCAGTTTTAATGTGTGATGACCTAGCAAGGATAGGGCTGTTTTCCTCTTGAAAAGCTCAACAGCAACTATCCTCTCTTTTGTCTTATTCTGAACACTGAGCAGTGAGTAAATCCTTTTAAAGCCCTGCCTTGAGAGCAGAAGGATCAACCTCTTCAGATGTGTATTCTATAGGCAGGCTGGTCTGAAAGGGATTATTCTGAACTTAAAAAATGAATCCTTGACTGCCCCTCAGACCCCAAATGACCCAGAAAGAGACTCCAAATAATCTTTCTGTTGTCTTTTATTTCCAAATATAGACATTTGAAGGAATTACTTCCTTGATCTTTTCTCGAGGCATGTTGCCCTTTATCCCTCTCCAGCAATGTATGAAGTGTCCAAGACAAATTGAAGAATCACAGTAGAATTAGAAAGTTCATCAGCAGCCATGTAGTCCAACCTCTCTCCCAAAAGCAATACTCAGAAATACATCTTGAGCAAAGACTCTTAGTTTAAAAACCCAAAGCCAATACTTTCACAACCAGCCCATTTCACTTCTGTATATTTCTGATTGTTAGGAACTGGCATTAGATGTCTACTTGTTCCTCTTTGATATTCACTCATCATTCCAACTGAATGTTCACACTCTCAATGTTCACACTCTCATTACTTCCTAGGGCATCCCATTTTATATTAAGCTAGTCATAAAGTTTGTTTTGTTTTCCAGATAAGATGTCAAAATGTGCCTTTCTACAAATATAAATTTCTTTCAATCAACTATTATTCCTTGTTCTAGCCTCTGAGGCAAAACAGAACAAATCTAAGCACTCATCTACACAACTGACTCTCATAATGCACACCTAGATAAAATGTGAATTATTATTAAGGTTTTTTTAGGTTATTTAACTAGTATTACCATTATTAACAATTTTTATTATAAAAATTTTATATGATATCTCATAATGTTGCAGAAATGACCCCCTAGGTTTTCAAAGGCTATTCTAGCAGAAGATAAAAGTCTTATGGTAGGAAGGATGTGAGTCCTGGTTTGGAGATTGTAGAGACCATAAATCTGTCATCTGTAGACCAAAACTGTTATTGCTAGAGATCTTAGTCCCTGGATAATTTTTCCTCCATAATAACTCACAAAACCTGTGCACTAAGATCAGAATTGCTCTTTTCATCAGTAAGACAATCCAAATATTAAAATTCATAGCATTTAGAATTGAAATGAACCTTTAAGATCTTTTGGTGTAGCCCCTTCATTTTATAAGTTAATCAGAGAGTTTCAATGACTTCTGTGAAATCACATAAAAGAGTTAACTTGGAAAGCTAACTGTGGACTCAATAGACTTCTGTTTATAGCACACCATACAAATGGTCTTTATCTGAGTGCATCCCCTCCCTGACATGCTCTTGCTGCCTTCATGTATTTAATCAGATACTAATTTTCTTTGGTGATTTTCTTACAAAACATCTGTCACATCCCTCCAAATTATTCCATCACACTGCACCCCAACACAAGTTCTCATCCCCTCTCAGTTGGGCTTTTTGGGGCAGTAGGAATATTAGTTGTGGCTAGATGGCTTTTAATTTGAAAGCCCTGTGTATCTCATCTAAAATAATCTCAAAATGCAAGATAAGAGAGCTATACCTGGGGCACAAAAATGATTTTTTTTTCCTTCACAGTTTAATGGTGTTCCCTAATAGGAAATTCTGTACTTAAAAGAAACATGTATTAGCACTTTGTCATCCATTTACTTTTTAAATATAGCAAAATAAAACACAATAAAAACCAAACAAACACCTGGATAAGGGTTTGGAAGGAGCTGTTTCAGAACTACTTACTGCAGGTATGATTTACATCAAGAAAATAATAATAGTAAATACTGATAGAGATGGCATGTTAGATATCTCACTAGATATGGAGTAAGAAAAACATGAGTTCAAATCCTACTTCATATGTATGATCCTTGGATAATTAATTTAATCTTTGTCTGTCTTAATTTCCACACCTGTAAAAATATGACTGATTCGTAGGGTTTCTGTTGGAATCAAATAAGATAACATAATAGCTCAAAAACCTTAAAGAAAAACATAAATATCAGGTGTTGCTGTGAGTAATAATAAAATTATTTCAATTATTAGTGTAATTGTTGCTATTATTATTAATGGCAGTAGTAGTGTAATAATGATAGTGGTGGTAATGGGAGGAATTATGGTAATAGCGGTGGTAGTAGTAACAGTTGACTTTAAAATGACTTTAATAGTTTGGAGCAATCTGCTGGAGAATTTACCATGTGATTAAATCAGTGTTACTTTAAGAATTAGTCTTAAAGATCTATTATATTGTCATCAGAGATGACAAAGGGGAAGATAATGAAGGATGATTTGGTAGAAAGAGATCAACAAAATTTGTAAACTGATTTTCAGATATTATTCTGACAATAATTTAATTTATTTTTAATTGTATAAAGAAACATATCAAAATAGGAATTGTAGATGCAGTCCAATTCTCATTTCCCTTTTGTAACTTGGATTTGAATCTTCTGTAGTTCAAACTGTAGCACATTTGATTTTTCATTCAGAGTTGAATTTTATTTCTCTATTGAAGTAGATATTTTAAAGGTCAGGTATAAGCTACTGCTCGAGAATAGGCTATTTCCACAATAGCCAATTAACCAAGTATTCCCTCAATCAAAAAAACACTAAATTTTCATTGGGGAGGTGGGGATGAGGAGTGTGTTATATCTTTCCCTACAGACTTGGGAAATGGCCTGGATAAACCCTTCTATTACAGCTAAAGATGAAACACTCATTATGTTAGTAGCAAGACAGTCATACACAGGTGGACAAGTGCAGTTGTTCATATAATAGAGTGCAGTGATGTACAAACCTCCTGTCACTTATAATAAAAGTTCAACCAAGGAAAATGTAGATGTAGACACTGAATAAGAGCAGAAGTTTCAGAGGATGGCAATATGGTTCTAGCATGAAATAAATTCCTTGATTGAATAAATTCTCTTGTTTTTGCCTTTGAATTGTCAGCTCTTATTCCTGGGATGTTCTACCTTTCCACTTCAAGCCCTCATATTTCTGTTTTCATCCAAGCTTAGCTCATGAAGCTGCTTCATGAAACTTTTACTTTTTTCTAACTACTGTTGACCTCCCTTACTCTCACAAAGACATGAGTATTTTATATTTAATTGGTATAGATTTATAGAATCTATAAATTTATAGATACAATCACATATGTATCTATAAATTTATAACATGTTGTAGCTCCTCAAAGACTATAAGCTCCTTCACTCTTAAATCATTCAATTGGTATTGGTTGATTGATTGAATGCTTCTTTTTCGTTGTTATTGTTTTTTGTTTATTTTTGGTTCCTCTTTCTAGAGGAGCCCATCCATCAGGACTAACTTGAGTCCCCAATGTTATGCTTGAATTAATCTTCCCTAGGTAAGCTAACCCACTTTAAATATAGCAACTACAAATTATGTGTTTGTGTCTACCAAACTTGCATTTCCACATTTCTTTTCTACATTTCTAATCTCTCCTTCAATCCAGTATTTGCAATGGTTCCTCAAATATTCTTCTTAACACTGAAATTATATACATCCAAAATTAAACTCCAATTCATTAAACTTTTTCCTAAATTGAAACCCCTTTTCAATTTTCCCACAGTTGTCAAATGCTTTAATGATTATAACTTTCCAGAATTGATGTCCTGTGAATTTTATTCTCTTTTATTCTCCTTTTGCATTCAATTAAATTCTATAGATGTGGGTTATATGAAAAATACTATCCAGAAAAAAATGATAAAAGATGAGAATCCTGTGGACTCTGCTTTCAATAAGCTTATAATTTAATAAGTAGGATTAGTGACATGTATAGAAGAAGTAGTATCATAATATTAGAAAAGTAGTGATGTCAGTGGCAAAAACAGCTGCTTTCAAATTTCATGTCTGTAACTTACATATAACCAGAGTCTGGTCAATGTATCTCACTTTGATTATATATGAAATAGCAATAATAAAAGCTATTGTGTTTACCTTGCTGAGTTGCTGTGATTAGTATTGATCTAAATAATTTCTAAACTTTAAAATATTTGATACATGATATTTATTAATATCACATGCAAACAATGATAAAAGGAAGAATATAATAAGCATAATAAGGAAATATTGAAATCCTGTGCAGTGAGTAATTTGAAAGGAAAATCACTTTTAACAGAAAAGTTTAAGAACTTTTTGATTTAAGAAGCAGCAACTGAGTTGAGTCTGGCAAGAAGAATCTTCAAAAGGGAAGGCAAATGAATGCATTCTTGATAAGATGATCTTGTGGGAGAAATTCAAGATTCAGTATCTTTTATAATAAAACAGAGGTAGCACCTAGTGCTCAACTCTTTCAGGATTAATGCTGCTAAACTCCACTTCATTTTTCGTGGTGCTTACTATAAATGTTGATTGAATAATTTGTTTTGCCTCATAGAAGGGAAACAAGACTGGTACTCTGTCTAGGATCATAGGGATAAAAAAAAAATAGGGTTTTGTCTGTTATTTTATTTGAATTAAATAACACTCTACACTTTAAAAACAAAATCCCAGGCTTGTAAACTGAATATTTTCATCACTACCAGTCCAACAATGGGTATCTTGTGAGCTTTATCACTTAAGGTGCTAATTAAGTGTACTGCCTGATCAGTTTGAGGTGTATCTAGAGTTTTCCCTATAGATGGTCAGGACAAAACTTTTGAGTTCCCTTTCATGCCAAAATTAAGATATCATTTGATCAAGTATTTATCAAGCTGTGTACTGTGGGCAAGGTATTGTGCTATGTTCTGGGAATCCTGCATACAAACATAAAAAAAAAAAGTTTCTATTCTCAAGAAACTTGTATTCTAATGGGAGAAGACAACACAGAAAAGGAAAAGGAAAATCATGAGTGAGAGGAGAACAAAGGAAGGTGCCCCGGGCTGGCAGCATGATGGAAAAATCCCAAGTGCACACTAATGGCAAATTAAGATTCATGACCTGAGAGACCTCCTTGAATAGAGGTTGTGGGAAGAGCCATCTACTTAGAGGAAGGGACTACAGAAGTGTGAATTCTAGGGTTGGAATAATCCTCCAGAATGAAGAAGTTTCTAGGAAATGTTGGATAAGCCCAGAATGCGCATTGAATTCTTGTTGATTGTTTTGGACTCATATCTTGGTATTTTCTAGTAGATGAATTTTAGTGAATGAAGCTGCCCTCAAAAAGAACTGCTTGGCCCAGACATTTGATAAAATGAATACTGTGAAGAAAAAACCGTATTTGTGTGGACTTAGTTAGCTGAACCAACAGATCTATTTGGTCTTTATTTCTATTTGTGCTATTTTTTCATCTTTCCCCCATTTTACTTTCTTTTAGAGGAAAAAAAAATAGGAATATATAGAATTTCAACAGTAATTTCTGTGTTGGGACAGAGACACATGGGTACTTATGTGCTGACCCAAGTACACATGGTCAACAAGGAAAATTCCAGGCAACATTTTGCTTTTTCCTCAGCCATCCTTTTCTAAGCATATGTCAAAGACTAGAAATGAAGAGAGTTGGTCTGTCCAGTATTAAGTTGACCACAACTTGAGTAGTTATAAACTGTTCAGCAGAATTATGTAGGAGCTTTCTCAAATGGTTCAGTAGGGGGAGGTCTTTTGACAATGCTATTTGTGGAGCTCTGACTTCTTGGTAGAAGAAGGGTATTTCCTAAGCAGAATGTAATTTGAATTCACAGAGTACCAGGAAACTCTATAAGATCCCAAGTTGTACATAAGTAATCTGTAACAGATAGAAGAAAGAATCTTCTGGACCAGGAGTTCCACACAATGAAATTGTGGGTCTGGACCAAAAAATGACATTTTTCAAATTAAATTTTAAATTAAAAATCTAATTTTAAATACTGTATAATACAATTTTCTACCTTAGTGCAATTCATTCAATGCAAGTGCATTCTTAGTGCAATTGTTCCTGATCTACTTAAATTGTTTAAATACAAAATAATTGACAGAAAATCCATTATTTTTTCTCAATCAAAAGCATTTACTTAAAATTGGCCTTCTGTTGTTATTTTCTTCCTGCTTATTTAAGATATTTTTTGCTTTCACCAGTTTTTCCCTACAAGTACATTTATGAACAATGTGTCTTAAAGGCAATGCAAATATACAGACAGTAGACCAGGAAAGTGCTGGGTAATTCCTCTTCTAGGCTGTATTGTGATATGGTTTCCTTACCTCTCTACTCTCAGTTTTATCACTATGGAAAATAGAATGCTGTCCATTCACAGAGAGGAAAATGGAAAGACAGAAAGCCCCTTTGGATATTTAAAGTGTACTCCTTTAAGAAATCACATCTTCAAATATATGTTGGCTAAGATAAAAATCATTTGTGAATACATGATTAGTGTGGATTGTTGTCATTTTCCCCTCATATCCATATCTTCCTGCACCCATTTGGGGTTTTCTTGGCAAAGATACTAAAATGATTCTCCACTTCTTTCTTCAGCTTATTTTATAGATGAGGAACTGAGACATTCAGGGTTAAGTGATGCAGCAAGTAGGTATTTGAGGCTGCATTTGAAATTCAGATGATCCTGATTCCAGATCCAGCACTTAATCCACTGCACAATCTAGTTACCCAATTGTAGTCATTCTTTGCTGTGGTTCAGTCATTTCAGTCTTGTACAACTCTTTATGATCCCATTTGAAATTTTTGGGTCAGAGATGCTAAAGAGGTTTGCTATTTCCTTCTCCAGCTTATTTTCTAGATGAGGAAACTGAGGCAAATAGGGCTCAGTGACTTGCCCAGAGTCACAAAGCTAGTAATTGTATGAGGCCATATTCGAACTTAAAAACATGAGTTTCCTGACTTAATGCTCAGCATCCTATCCACTGTGCCATTACTGTGTCAACATTAATGATGGAGTTGTTACAGAAAGCAAATACAACAACAACAAAAAAAAAAAAAAAAACTATAATATTTTTACCCAAAAAAGATTCCAGAATCTCGATATCTTTCATACATAGCAGTTCTGTTATAAAAGCAGAGACTGTCTTATTCAGTTTTGCTCTGTTTTTCTTTCTTTATCTGCAACCTCTTGGCATTTTTCCAAAAGGAGGTTTTATCATCAGATAATGCACTCTAATCTTACAAAATATAGGTTATGTTGTCAATAGTATAATCCTGAAAAACTGTCATCTCTTTGATTTTGTTCCTAGCTTGATCCCACTGATAGATGTGTCAGAAAAGGTTCTTTTTACTGAGCTATTGTTCATTATGTTTTTAAACTGTTTACAAGGAAATTTCAGAGTTCTTCTTCCATTAAAGTATGTCCTCATCCCAACTAGCTTTAGAACAAAAGAGACCAAAGGATTGTACTCAGCATGTTCCACCATCCCTGTCCGTCCCGCCTCTTCCCTACAAAGCATTAACTATAAAGGAGAAAATAAATTAACATTCAATGATTGGTCCACTCACCATTCTCTAGACCATCAATAACAGCCTGCCTTAACTGCAGCATGTTACTTCAGCTTTCCCTACCTATTAATATTAGACTTAGCAACTAAGCTAGTGAAATGAATCAGCTTGTCCATTCTCTCGACAATAAGAAATTTATTGGGAATATTTTTTTCCTTTTGTGTTTGATGGAGGATTTCATGACACAGGATATTATAGAAGCAGTGTAACATAGCAGAGAGCTGGTGCTGGAGTCAGAAAAGCCTTAGCTATCATGCAGAAAGTGGTAGTTTGCCTTTAGGAAGACCTGGATTCAAATACTGTGTCTGACATTTAGTAGTTTGTAAATAGTTTGAAAATACTAATCCTGATTTTCTACCAAGACTATAATAGAGAGTACCTGCATTATTATTTTATGCAAAGTAGCCATATGAACAGACTTATATATGTAAGAAAATTATGGAGGCTGCCATGCGAGAATAGAGACAAGAAAACTTGTTAAGATATGGTCATAAAAACATTCTTTTGCCCTCAAAGCATTTGCATCCAAATGGCAGGAGGTGAATAACAAGTATAGATTTCAGAACATTCATAATATGTAGATAATATATGCACAGTGAATGTAAGGGAAAACTGGTCCCCAAAACTTAAAGTAGAAGGGGACCTTGGTGGAAAAATAAAAGCTACTTTGTCTTACACATAATTGGTCAAAAATACTATCTACAGCATCATAAACAACTCTTCATATGGCTTGAAGATTTCAAGTAATGTGAACTCATGCCCTGGAACATCCCATTCCATTGGACTGGCCTAATTACTAGAAGTTTAAGGGAAAGTCCATCATGTCTTCTACAATTTGACATCACCTAGCTTCTTTTTCATACCTCCTCCACTCTGAGACACTGATGAGCAAGAGAAAATTGGTGTAAAAAAAATTCAATTTTGTTCTAATAAATGGCTGATGTCAGTTTATTGTGTGTGGGGTCACATAATGAAATATATTCAAAGGGTTTATTTGTATGGAATTCACTGAAATAATAGTAGCAAAACATAATTATCAAAAACCACTGAAGAATCAAAGAATCAAAGAGAAATGGGATCGCCAAATTGCTCCTGGACCCAGGAAAAACAAAGCATATTGTCTCTCTACCCCTCACCTTTAGATACAGCTTTAATTATTGGAACCCTAAATTAAAGTGGTCTCTTTACTTGTGTGCACCCTCTAGCCATATTGGTGAGTATTTTATTATTATTTAAATATTTTATTGAAATTTAAATATTAATATTTATTACCTTTATGAGAACACACTGTAAATAAAGGTGAACAACATATAGTTCTTTTAAAATTAATGATTTTTTATTTACCAAAGAGAGCATTGCGTTAACAAACTTTGTTAGGGATGTAAGTATAGTTGTTCTTAATAGAGAAGTTTTGAGGCTCAAAGATATGACTTGTTATCTTGTTTCATGAAATGAAAGCTTTCCATTTTTTTTAAGTGCTGGTCAAAATAAGGGAAAGGAAGAAAATTTAAAGACTGAGCTAATCAAAATCAGATATCATAGCTTTGAAACTTTTTAACCTTTAAAGAAAGGACAATGAAACAATAGCAGTGTATTTTAGGCTTTTTCTATTTTTCAGCTCCATTTCTTTTTTCCTTAACAAATGGTACAACTTACATTCCATCACTGCAGGTTTGCAGTTCCCAAGGCACTCATGGGGAGTTCTTTCAAACCTGCCCAAAGCAGGCAATCTTAAAACTGTCATATACAAACTGTGCAAACAATTATGTTCAGAGAGTTCAAATTAAGAAAAGTACATGATCATCACACAGACACTCTTGACAATCAAGCCTCGATGCTCAGATTCCCCAGGTTCCATCAGAACACCTATTAGGTTGCATCGTTCCCTGTCTATGACACTTGAGGTAATGAGCATATTTTCCCATTATAAATTCTATAATCTTTTTATGGATGCTTTAATGGTTTTGTCTTGACATGAGGTAAACAAACTTTTTTCCCCTGACTGAGTCAGTTTCGCCTCTCATATGATGCTCTCAAAAATCGGGTTGGCCATTTTATAGAGTCCTTGAAAGAAAGCTCATTATCCTGTATATGAGGGAATGCATTTTCTCTGCAGATGTATAAGGTGAGCTATTTAAATGGAACCATGCAGAGTCATCTTTTTTAAGTCTATTTTTGAGAGTTATAGGAAGATAATGCTATTATTAAAAGATGAAGGGATGCAAGGCACTTTGTTGGGTCCTTCAAGTGCTTTGAGAAATCTGTCCACGGTCCTTAATGAAGCCAGTCTCGGCTTATATAACTCAGTATGGGTCCATTTAAATGGCCCGCCTTGATAAGGAAGATACGGGAGCATAATCAGCTGGAAGACATCCACCTTACTCATTACTTCCAAACTGTCTTCATTGTTTTGGCTACTGTTGCTGAGATTAGAATTGTGATCTTAAATTCACTTCCTATTCCTACATTTTAGAAAGAAAAAATAAGTATATGTCAATGAAAATTTATTATCATAGTGAGATATTCTTTGGATGAGGGGAGTTTAATCACAAGCATGGCTGGAATGGGAAAGAAGAAGGATAAATGGAAAGTAATGTGAAGAGAGTACATAAAGCAATTTGAAAGATTTATTTTGGAAACAGGAAAAAAGTCCAACTATGATACACATACATACATAGATATATGTATACACATTTAAAAGTTGTTGTTAGCAAACTTTTAGAAGGAGAGAATTAGAAATAATAGCGAAGTAGATAGCTTGATACACCTATCAATTTAAAAGATTGTGATAACTACAATTAATTGGTCATTTTATGAGTTATATATATACATTTTTTCCCCTAGATGAATCCATTTGGAATCTCTTGGTTATGGTACCTTTGCAAATTAAAAATGGACATCATATTCTTATTTTTTCTCCTACTCTGCATCTTGCTAATTAAAAATGATTCATTGAATGTTAATGGCAGTCATAGCACTGAGAGACTCTGCAGAAGATCCCAAAGACAGAAAAGACATATATTTCTTTTATTGTAATCCCCCCATCCCCATTCCCCCCACCACCACACATACACACACACACACCTCTGGAGACCATATATTCTTGGCAGGAAAGGGGAATGTAAGTGTTAAGCAGCAAGAGAAAAATATAAGAAAGAATAAAACCAGTTGCTTCACTTGAATAATTTAAATACTATTGTAGGAAAAATTGTTGGTTGCAGTAATTAAAGAAATATTGTGTCTTTGTACCGATAAGAAAGTAGGAAAGGAGAGAAAGTCAGTGAAGTATCTCAAGTTCATTCCATGTGAGGGTCAATTGAAGGAAGTGGCGTATTTCACTTGGAGAAGGATAGCCAAAAATAATATATGTCTGTAAGTATGTGAAGAGGTGTCAAATGAGAAAAGGTTTAGACGTTGTCTTTTTTGGCCTTTGAGAGTATAACTAAGAGAACTGGGTAAAAATAAGAAAAGATGAAAACAAACTAGCTTAATGACAGCTATTTTTAAATGACGCAGACTACCTTGGGAGATAGTGTATTTCTCCTTCTGGGAGGTTTTCAAGCATAGGGCAGGATAATGATTTTGTAATAGATGATTTTATGTAACTTGGATTCAAGAGCCTCTAATGCCCTTTCCACCTCCATATTTTATGCCTTGAATGAAACTTAAGGAGAATCATATATTGAGAAATGTGTGGCAGAGGAAGGAATAATTTGTATAAAAGTCTTTGATTTAGTTTAATCAAAAGTCCTAGGTTAAAATACTGATTGTACTGTGTATATGCTAAGCTATTGAGAATTTTAAAATACCTTAGAAGAGTGAGATGAATTAATTGACACAATGAATTTTCACATATGAAAGAAAATAAAGCAAATATTTAAGTTAAAATTATGATTTCCGTTCATAATTATCTGAATATAAAATATATTTTCAAAAGAAGAAATTATAATTGAATTATTTTTAAAATTACATATATTTTCAAATTGTGTCAAATGGCATCTAGACCTTCTCTAATCTTAACCAATTCACTTAATTCTTTAGCTTCAGTGTCCACCTCAGTAAATATATATATATATATATTATATATATATATATATATATATATATATATATATACTAAAATTCTCCATGGCTTTTTTCAGCACTGGATCCTATAATCATGAGTGGGCAGGAGGCACTGGGTGAGCATCTATTTTAAGAGCTTACCCTTGGGCCTAACCTTCTCCATCGCAGGCTGCTTGATTCTCTCATAAAATAGACAAACCAGATTCTGAGTGCTCTACCTTTCATGGTCTACCTGCTGCATACAAAACTATCTCTATAGCTATCCTTTGGGACTAGACAAGGCAACGTTTGGTAGAGATCAATATGAAGAACAAAACTTAAAAATCTCATTCTGAGAAGTTATGGACACATTTTATTTCACCATTCCTTTGGCTTTCTTCCCATTGGAAAATGTAACTGTAGTGTCAGTGTTCCAAAACCCCATTCCTATGGTGGCTTATTGAAAGCAGTCACTCATCCTCAAAAAGCAGCTCCTGACAGCTCCAGGAAGAATTTGGGAAAATTCTGTTTTGAAACCATTCTGCAGCTATATCACTGACATCACATGTTTTCTCAATTCTTCATTTCTAAAGAGATCTGCATAAACAATAGGATCTTTGTTTCTGAAGAGTTCATCTGTGACGACTGCTTCTTGCCTCCTAAAGTGATTATTTTCTGCCTGTTACCTCACAGCTGGTTGATGGGAGAAGCTTAGAATTTTGCTGCTTCACTGGCCTATACCCAGAAGATACTAATACTAGCAGTACAGCTCCCAAGAGTTTATAATTATGTGATGAAATACTCTCAATAGAAACTGCTTTAATTATAATGACCAAATTGGGTCTAAAGACAAGGTGAGACAATCTATCTGTAACTTTTCTCTTCTTTCCTTCCTTCCTTCCTTCCTTCCTTCCTTCCTTCCTTCCTTCCTTCCTTCCTTCCTTCCTTCCATCTTTCTTTCTTTCCTTCCTTCCTTCCTTCTTTCCTGGTTTCTTTTTATTCTTTCATTCATTCTTTCTTTTATGGGGAAAGAGGCTAGAGACTTAGAGTATGGGATAGTGCATAAACAGATAAAATATGTAATTTTTATTTTGTTTTGTTGAACATTTACTTCCTTTTGTAACATGAATATATAGAGCATGAAGGCATAGAATATGCATAGAATGCATAGTGTGAATATGTGTGTGTATATGAGAGAGAGAGAGAGAGGAGAGAGAGAGAGAGAGAGAGAGAGAGAGAGAAAGGTCACATAAAGGAAAAGAAGGAGGTGGTATATATGGGTATATACAGAATTACTAAGTACAAATACAGATGCATCAGTTAAGCTTTTTAATGCATAATTTAATTTAAAGTAAGTGATCTTCTTCCCATGTCTTATATTTTTTATTTTTAAATTAATTTTGTTAATATGTTTTACTTTATAATATTATTGTCATCTTATGTGTTCTTCTTTTTCCCCCTCCCAGAGTGCTATTCTATGGGACAAATAATATTTTAAGAGAAGAAAATAAATCAGAATAATTGATGGATACAACGAAAAAGTCTGAAAACATGTTTAATATGTAAAAACTGCAGACTTCATGAAACTTTCATGAAAGGATAGGTTAATAATGATTCACTAATCTGCCCTTCCATGGAAATAGTATATGTGTAAACACACATATGCATGTATATATATATACATATATACACACACATATATACACACACACACACATATGTACGTACACATGCATATGTGTATTTGTATGTGCATATATGAAACACATATGCACATATAGGTGCATGTATGACATATAATTGTTCTTTTCATGTACATTCATGAAAGACTTTTCATGTCTTTATATAATTTTCTTGGTTCTCCTTACTTCAATCTGCATCAGTTTAGATAATTCTTTACATGTTTTTCTTTGTTCACATATTATTTTTTGTAATAATAATATTCCATTATTCATCTAACAATTAAAGAACCCATTCTCAATTTGATGGACATCTATTTTTTTCTAATTTGTTGCTATTTCTGTAATAGCAGAAAAGTTTTTTCTAGAAATATTTAAATACTTTAGTAAATTAGACCTTTCTTCTTATTGATGGTTTCCTTTGGGTATAAGCTCAAGAATGCAGTCTCACTCAAAGGGTTTAAGCATTTAATTGACTTCATTTGCATAATTCCATGTTGCTTTCCAAAATGGTTCAAACACATCACAACTCCTCTGTGAATCTATTAGGGTACCTATCTTTCTACATTAACTGTTGCCATTTTGGTTCATTTTTACCAATTTTCAGGGTCCGAGAAGGAAGCAGCTAGGTGACAGTGAATAGAATGTCAGGCCTTGAGGAGAACCATCTTCCTGAGTTCAAATCTGGCCTCAGACACTTACTTGCTGTTTGGCCTTGGGCCAGTCACTTAACTCTGTTTGCCTCAGTTTCTTTATCTGTAAAATGGACTGGAGAAGGAAATAAGAAACTATTCCCGCATCTGCCAAGAAAACCCCAAATGTGGTCATAAAGAATTGGACATAACTGAAACAATAAACAACAAAGGTGAAATTTCTGCCATTTAAAAAAATATTTTGTATTATGAGCAGACGATCAGCTGAGCTCAGATTTCCTTTCCTAATCTCAGGTCCTTAGTTAACAGTTCAGCTTTACTCCATCCTGTACTCTTGAATCTTTTGCCTTTTTACCTTATCGCGACTCTCTGTGGTATCTGATGCTGTTAATCGTTCACTCCAGCTGGACACTCTTTTGTCCGAGTCTTTAAGAGGCAGCTGGAGGCACAGGGGATAGAACACTTTGCTTTGAGTCAGGAGATTTGAGTTCAAATCCAAACTTAGAAACTTATTAACTGTATTCTGGGAAAATCCCTTAACCTTTTTTGCTTCAGTTTCCTTAACTGTAAAATGAGCATAATAACAGCATCTTTTAAAAGCTGATTAAATCAGATGTTTGTAAAGTGCCTGGCATACAGTAGGTGCTTTATAATTGCTTACTCCTTTCCTCCTCTCTCTTCTGGTTTTCTTTTATGAATTTATGAATACTCCCCCATTTCCCTACTCTTTGTTCTTCTGAGTCATACTTACTGAGCCATGTGCGTACCCTCCAGGTTCTGCCACAGGTCCTCTCTCTTACCTTTCTCTCTCAGTGAATTCAATTCTATGGGTTCCAAGATCATCTCTATGCAGTCATGTCCACATTTATTTTTCTAGTCTCAGCCTTTCTCCTGATTTCTGGTACTACATCACCAACTGCCTGTTTTTCAACTTGAATATACCAGAAGTTTCTCAAATTCAATATGCTTAACATGGAATTTGATCTCTGAAAGTTCACTCCTTTCCAGAGACCTTATTGTCAACAAAACCACTATATTCTCAGTCACTCTGGTTTGTCAACTTGGTCTTCTCTGTCTCTCCATCTCTCTCTGTCTCTATCTTTCTCCATGTTTGTCTCACTTTCTCTTTTTTCTTCTTATTCTCCCACCCCATCCCTGTCTCTCTGTGTGTCTCTCTCTTTTTGTCTGTCTCTCTGTGTCTGTTTCAATCTGTATATCTGTCTTTGTCTCTGTCTCTCTTCAACTCTCTGTCTTTCCCTACCTCTTTCTTTGAAATAAGATATATTATCCAAATTAAGGACTTCCTACATTTAAAATAAGAAATAGAAATACACACAAATATATGTATGTATATATATATATATGCATATATGTGTATATGTATTTATATACTTTCAAACTTTAGATAGGAATTGAAGTCCTATTTTTAGCAAATATACTATTTACTCATTTCGTTAAATTCAAAGTATTTTATTTTCCCTACATAAATATATATATATACATATATATATACATATATACATATATATATACATATATACACATATATATATATATATACAGAGAGAGAGAGAGAGAGAGAGATGGTAAACTAGTTAGAACTTTGTCTAATAAGGCTTAAGTATGTTTTTGAGTCTTCCTCATTCTCATTCTGTTCATCTTCTCTTCATCATCTTTCTCTTTTTCTCCCTCCTTCATCTTCCCTCATTTTTCTTCATCCTTATCCTATTGCTAGCTATATAACACATCATATATGGTGCACACATATGCACACATATACATTGTGGGGAGGTTATTCTTTGCTTCCTTCATTAAATTCAACTATATATCCTGTGTTCTTGATTTGAAAAATTAAATGCATGGAATATACTGTTTTATTTCTCAATGAAGAGATAACACAATCAAATCAAGTTTATTTATTTGAACCTTAATAATTCTTTCTGCTGATGCCTAATGATAATGTTGACACTGACAATGATGATGTTCCTGAAACCCACTGCAAAATGAAATTTTGAATAGCAATTTCTTTGTTCACAGTGGCCACTGAATAAATTCATTTTATCTGTTTATGCAGCTATTCAATTGAAAGGAGGAAAAAAACTGATTATTTTTTCAAGTATGTTTATAGAGTAAAAATTTAGATAAAATGGGGAGATATACAGATAGACATTCTATTTTTTAATGATAAATTCTACTAGTCATTGTCAATCATGACATTTTATCCCAGTTAACTTAAGCAAAATGGCTAGATATGCATAACCTGCAAAAGAAAGACTTCAGGAGGGAGGGACACAAGAGCTATTTTCAAGTACTTAATAGGGTGCCATATGGAAGAGGAAGTACATTACTTTTGTTTGCAAAAGTTCAGAACTGAAAACAATGGGTTAAATTTGTAAAATGACAAGTTTAGATTTGATATAAAGAAAAGTCTCCAGACAATGAGATATTCAAAATTTTAATGAACTATCTTGGGAGGTTATGGAATTCTTCCTTACTAAAGGTCTTCTAGTACCAGCTGGATGTTCATAGTGACAGATGTGATACAGGGGATTTTTGTTCTGGTAGGGAATGAATTATATAGTCCTCTAAAGTTCCTTAATTCTGAAATCCTATGATTCTATAAATAAGTAGAATTTAAAACATTCTATTGTATTAACTTTCAATCTAAATCAAAGGGAGAGAATTAGTCTGCTTTAAATAGTTTTAGAATATGGACTCAGAATCATAGGATAAGCTAAAAATCTGGCTATAGAGATGATTATCTTTTTAAAGGGTCAAGGGAGGTATATGAGCTCCTTTTCTGTTCTGTGAATCAAAATAATTAACTGTAAATTTGAGAATAATTTCATTTATTATTTACTGATTATTATTGTAATTTATTTAGAAATATCTTATTAATAATTCCTAGTGCAGATAAAATATAGGATGATCTCAACTATGAAAGACAAATTCATCTCAATTCATGCTACATCAGGCATAAAAGAATTGCTGTAAGTGAATCATTCAGGGAACCCCAACTTCCATGTTTTAGGAAAGATTCTATTCCTATCCTTACTTCTATAGCCACTGTTTCATTTATGAGCAATGTAGCATTCACATTTAAAATCCAAGATTGATAATATTACTCATTATTTTTAAATTTAAAAAAGACTTTTTTAAGGAGTCCCTAGTTGCTTGTTGTAAAGTCAAACAATGGACAATGACATCCTGACTATAGGAATTTGGCTTAAAATTATGTAAAAATACTGGGGCCAGAGCATGATTTATGTTGTCGTAGAAGTTCCATCCAAGAACTTTGACAGGGAAGAAAGGTTTACAATTTGTTGATTGACTATTAAGCTAGAAGGTCAATGCAGACACAACAAAGTGTGGTGTTTGTGAATTTCCAAAATGTCCCTGAAAATCAATCTCCATTTCTTCTCTGTCATACATACCATTTACAATGAATCCTTGTCTTAAAAGTCGCATGAAAAACCTCAAATATATAATACATGAATATGTGTAATTATCATACAAGTACAAACTTTAATTACCCTATTGTAGTTTTCTTATTCTAATTTTCTTGTCCTCAATTTTTTTTCCATAGAATTGAATTCAGAGATGGATAGAAGGGGAAGACAATAGTTAGACTTCGATTTGGAAAAATGACCCCAAGTCCCTTATCATTAAAATCAAAGAGAAAGAATTGTCTTGATTGACAGTTTGCACAATCCAAATTCACATAATTCTGAATATTTAATTTTATCCTTTATTTATGAAAACATCTTGATTTTCCCCAAACTCATTATTCACTGTGAATTTTAATCGTGTCATTTAGATTTGAGTAAATTTTGCTAGATGATGTTGTCAGGGGAGTATCTACTATTCTAACAGCTTCTACATGAATCCAGCATATGGGGTCCTTTTCCCAAGAAAACTCTGTGTGTATATGTGTGTGTGTCTGTGGCAATTGGGGTTGAGTGACTTGTCCAGAGTCACTAGGAATTGTGAAATATCTGAGGCAGGATTTCAACTGAGGTCCTCCTGAGGCTAGGGCCAATTCTCTATCCACCGTACCAACTAGCTGCTCCTGCTAATTCTATAAGGGATATTTTCAAAACTATAACTGAGATCTCTACTATTCTATAAAATCCCCTTTGATCCGTATACTCGATATTTAAACTTGCTAAATTGGCCAAGATGGCTCAAAAAATGAAGGTCAAATACTGAGATTATCAAGCATAAGTTATGGCTGGGAGAGAATCTGTTCCATTTTCTTCCTTTTTCTCGGTGCATTGACAGATTAGATTGTGAACTGTTGGAAGCTAAGGGCTATCTGCTGCCTCTTTTTGTATCTTCATTGCTTATTAGAGTGTCTGGCACATAGTAGATGCTTAATAAATGTTTATTGACTAACTCAATAATGTGTTTGTAGTAGGAAGTAAGTACACAGAGAAAAGGGATATTAATGAAATTCAACAAACATTCATTAAGCATTTACTGCATGTACAAGATACTGGAAATAAAATCATAGACATAAAACAGAGGAATGCCATAGAAGACATCAAATCCAGGATGAGGAAACTGAGACTCACAGAGGTTAATTGTGAGGTTAACAAGAGGTTTCTAGTTTATCATTTTTTGAGATAAGATTAGAGTTTCCTGACACCATGGCCAGTGAGCTATCCACTAAGCTTTCCATTTCTATAAAGACAAAACAATGAAACAATTTCATGATTCCTATTGGCAGGACCTTGACATTCTAGACAACTATATGGAAGACTTGCTTCTCAATTCCTCTTAGGAAATGAAGAACAAAGAGAAGAGATTGGAAGATTTGGCTCCAGGAATTGATCATTGTATTTACATAAGAGAACACCAGTATCTCAAGACCAAGAAGATTTGGTTTTGCTTGGTTTCCTGTTAACTAGTTATATGCCTTTGGAGAAGATTGGATTAACTTACTGGGTCTCCTGGGGTATAGGAGGGATGCAGAACCAATCAATAAGCATTAATTAAGCATCTACTATGTCCTATACACTGTACAATGCTTGGGATATAAAAAGAGGCAATATAAGTCCCTACCCTCAAGAAGTCTATAATTTAATGGAGAAGACAATACACAAACATATATATATATATACATATATACACACACACATACATACATTCAAAGTCAATATATACAAGATCAATAACGTATTGTCTTCTCCTATATATATATATATATATATATTATATATATATATACACACACATACATACAAAGTCAATATATACAAGATCAATAAATAATAATTGCTGTTCATCAAAGTCTGCCACAGAGGACATCATTTAGAAAATATATCAGAAATTGATTCAAAACAATAATACTTGGAATTTTATCCAATTTTCGATGTGTGTTATTATTGTAATAGCTCCATGAGGTTGGGACTGTAGGAATCATTACCCCATTCTATATTTGAGAAAAGTATTGTTCAGAAATTTTAAGTCCATAGTCCATAGTGATTCAGGTTCTAGGGATGAAAGGAAGGAGTAAAAACTAAATCTCCCCTGACTTCAAAATATGTTGTTTTATTAAATAAGGTTATAAACCATGTTTCTTCTCTTTTCTGTAACTACCAGAAGAGAGAGAGAGAGAGAGAGAGAGAGAGAGAGAGAGAGAGAGAGAGAGAAGAAAGTCCTGACAGATGCTGACAGGATTCTAGTTAAATAAGACATTACCAATGCATTACCATTTTTATAAATACTCTTTTTGTTGTGTATTTTCATAAATGTCAATTTATCCATTTGTGGGCTTGTAAAAAGCCTTAACAATATAAGTATTGGTCTAAATGCTGTTTATGAACAGAATGGTTTGTTTTTGTGAAAACTGGCTTGGAAGACCCATACAATTGATTACAAGTAAACACAATAACCATATTGAAAGAAGACAGAATGGAATGAAATATTCTAAAATTTCCATCATACTATAAACAAATGAAAAGAATAAAGTCTGTGGAGAAGGAAGGATTTTGTGGCCAAAGAAGGTCTAGAGTACATTATGGAATGCAAAATAAATAATTTTGATTATATTAAGTTAAAAACTTTTTGTACAAACAAAAGCAATGCATACAAGATTAGAAGGAAAGCAATAAACTGGAAAACACATTTTATATCCAAGAGTTCTGATAAAGGCCTCATTTCTAAAATATATAGAGAACTGACTCAAATTTATAAGAATTCAAGCTATTCTCCTATTGCTAAATGGTCAAAGGATACAAACAGACAATTTTTGGATGAAATTAAAATAATTTCTAGTCATATGAAAAAAAAATGTTCTAAATCACTATTGATCAGAGAAATGCAAATTAAGACAACTCTGAGATACCACTACACACCTCTCAGATTGGCTAAGATGACAGGAAAAGATAATGATGAATGTTGGAGAGGAATATTGGCATACTAATGCATTGTTGATAGAACTGTGTGAACACATCCAGCCATTCTGGAGAGCAATTTGGAACTGTGCTCAAAAAGTTATCAAACTGTGCATGCCCTTTGATCCTGCAGTGTTTCTATTGGGATTATATCCCAAAGAGATCTTAAAGAAGGGAAAGGGACCTGTATGTGCAAAAATGTTTGTGGTAGCTGTTTGTAGTGGCCAGAAACTAGAAACTGAGTGGTTGCCCATCAGTTGGAAAATGGTTGAATAAATTAGGGTATATGAATATTATGGAATATTATTGTTCTATAAGAAATGATCAGGAGGATGACTTCAGAGAGGCCTGGAGAGACTCACATGAACTAAGTGAAATGGGCAGAACCAGGAGAATATTATACATAGCAACGGCAAGATCATATGATGATCATTCCCAATGGACGTGGCTCTCATCAACAAGGGTACAATTTGGGACAATTCTAATGGTCTTGTAATGGGGAGAGCCATCTGCACCTGAAGAGAGCACTGTGGGAACTAAGTTTGTATTACAACATAATATTTTCACTTTTTTGTTGTTGTTTGCTTGCATTTTGTTTTCTTTTTCATTTACCCCCTTTTTTAATCTGATTCTTCTTATGCAGCATGATAATTGTGGAAATTTTTAACATATATATATTTTTTAACATTTTTAACATATATTGGATTATTTGCCTTCTAGGGGAGGTGGGGGGGAAAGGAGGAGAAAAAAACCCTTGGAACAAAGTTTTGCAAGGGTGAATGTTGAAAATTATCTATTCATATGTTTTCTAAACTAAAAAATAATTTTTAAAATGTCCATCATTGTCCAGGATATTTGTGCTCTTATAAGAAATTAATTTGAGAAACAGATATGCAGAGAAAACAGTTGAAAAACAAATAGAGTTGTAGCAGAAGAACCCATCTTCCAGAGCATACTTGCAGAACTTTTTCACTCTCACTTCAGAGAAAAGGAGTAAAGACAGCCCTAGTGGAAGAAGACTAAGGTAATCATATGAGATCTGGGCAATTGTTGTTGAAGAAGTGGGATGTCTATAGACTCATAAGCTCAAGGATCATAGACTTGGAGGAAGAAAGGGTTTCAGAGATTATCTCATCTACTTCTTTCATTTTATAGATAAGGAAACTAAAGGTCAGGAAAGTTTAGATTTTTGTGCAATGGAGGCACCAGCCTGAAAGAGGCTTGTGATACACAGGGGTACCAGTCCCTTCAGAACAACACATCCCTTTGAAGGATGAGGGATAACACTGGGATACAGGGCTTTTCATCCAGGTCTCTGGAAGAAGAACAATTTAAATGACCATTCTAATTCCTAATGGGAGTTACATATTCAACATAATTTAATACCAACCAGAAGACTGGACCTTTTACAAAACTTTAGACTTTTTTTTTTTTTTTTGCATGGTGCCCTTGACAACAGTGTGATGCAAAGGTCCTTCCTTTACTGAATGACAAGATGACTTACCTCCTGAATTCCCAGTGCATATTACCCCTGATAACAGGGAAACTTGTAACTTTCCTTCATGCATACAAAAAGGATGATACCCTTTAGACTATACTATTGCCCAGGGCAAGATTCTTTGGCTGATCCTGAATAAATATTTCATGGGTCCAAAAATGCTGAGGGTGCACAGTGGGACAAGTGATGGGGTTCGGTGCCTTCATCTCTAAACCGAGCATCTGGCAATGAAACAGCTGAGGTCATGATGAAAAACCTTAACAGGCACAAAGTGTAAAATGGACTAAAAAGTACAAACTTGTCTAATTAGAGATTCCAAGCATTTTCAATGTTAACTGTAATTGATTGCACAACTCACTTCAGATAGCAAGAGAACAACTTCAAATATCAGAATCTATTCTTTGGAATGCTAAGATTGATTTTTGCAAATGTCTATCAATTTTTCATTTTTTTCACCTTTTGTTGAGAGAAAGGAATTTAATGTGTTTAAAAAGGCTCCTTTTCATCACTTTTGAAATATGAACATTAATTTAGGAAGCACATAAATTTTGGGAAGTCAGTCAATAAACATTAATTAAGAATCTATTATATACCAACCATTATGTTTAGGACTGGGGATTTAAAGCAACATTAAGGACATTCTCTGCTTTTAAGAAACTCACAATTTAATGGGGGAGAGAACATTAAAAATATAAACAAGCTATGTGCCAGATAGATTGGGAATAATTAATAGAAGGAAAGCTCTAGAATAAAGAGTAATTATGAAAGTCTTCCTGGAGATAGTGAAATTTTAAATGAGACCTGAAGACATGGAAGTCAGGAAGTAGAGATGAGAAGGAGGATTCCAAGTGCAGGTTGAGCATCTGGTAAAAACGTCCAGGTCTGGAGATAGCGTCATGTTCAGGAAACACAAAGGATGTCAAAGTCACTGGATCATGGTTTACTTATGGGGAGGGATGGCAAAGTTTTAGAAAGAATATAAAAGAGCAAGGGTAGTAGGGAGAAAAAAATGGCTATGTAGGACCTTGAAGGCCAAATAGCAGCTTTTCTTCTTGATCCTGGAAGTGATGGGGAGCCACAGAAGTTTACTGAACAATAATATGACATGAACACTTTGTAATTTTGTAAAGATCACTTTGGCTACAGAGTGAACAGTGGACGGGATTAGGAGAGATTAATAGTCAGGTGACTAACCAGTACTCTATTCCAATAGTTAGGACTTGCAAGAAGGAAAGCTTGCACTGAGGTAATAGCAATGTCAGAAGCAAGAAGATACAAGAGATATTATGAAGGCTAAATACACAGGTCATGGCAGCAGATTGGATATGAATAATAAAAGAAAGGGAAGAATTAAGGATGCTGTGACACTGGGTGGCTGTGGGGATAGTGATACTATTAATGGTAATAGGAAACTTTGGAAGGTGGAATGGTTTTCCATATAAGACTTCTGGCTTAAGATACATAATAGGAAGTAATAGGAAAATAAGACTTCTTGCTAAATGTCCATTTATGGGGGTGATAAATCTTTCTATTCTCAATTTCTGATTTCCTTGTTGTCCATCTTTCCATTCCTCCTTTGGCCAATAATTAGAAAAGTTTCAGAAAAAATCTGCCTAGAATAATCTAAATAACACATCTGTTGAGGAATAAAATCATAGGCATAATAGTAATGGAAAGGAAACATTAGTGTTGTTGTTGCTATTCTCCCAATACTCAAAATTCATCAAATCAAAAAGTATTCATTAAATATTTATAGTATAGCAGACCTAAGTGCTAGGAGTACAAAGATAAACAAAAAGAAAGATTATCCCTATTCTCATTGGCAGATGGGTGATACAATAGACAAAATGCTTGAAGTCAGAATGAGTCAACTTCCTGATTTCAAATCCAGCCTAAGTGCTAGCTGTGTGATCCTGGACAACTCACTCAATCTTTTTTGCCTCAGTTTCCTTAATTATAAAATGTGTTGGAGAAAGTAATGGCAAACCACCCTAGTATCTTTGCCATGAAAAACCCAAATGGGGGTCACAAGAGTTAAATATTACTAAATCAAAACAAAACAAAACTAATAATAATAATAATAATAATAAATTAATCTGATAGGGGGAGAACATCAGAGTTGCTGGCCAAAACAGAAACAATGCTATTTGCATTCACTCTGAACCAATTGGGTCCCAAACAATAGCCAACTGGGGCTTGGCCTGGAATATTATGTTCTTTTCTTTTCTTTTTTTCTTTCCTTCCCTTTCTTAAGTCTACATAGAGTATCATACCTTTACTTGCAAGTGCTCTGACCAAAGGAACATAAATTTTGATTGCTGAAACTTGGAAAGATACCTTGGAAATTACATACTAGGACCATGTGTTAAAGCCAAATCACTCAGATTGTCTTTGATTGATTAACAACAGACCCCAGGCCAAGTCCAATTTGATCATTATCTGGGCCCTGAATGGCTCAGTGTGAATGTAAATAACAATTATTTCTGTTTTCCCCTCCCAGATTGATATTCTTTTTTGATTACAAAAAGACTTTCTGCTTCATTTCTTGCCTAACTTAATCACTGAATAGGTATTGCCTCAGTCAAACTGAGACCTGTTAAAGACCTCAGCTTAAAAAGGCCATGGTTTCTCATCGCACCCAGGTCATCTCCAGCATCCTGATATCTATTTTGCCATTGGACCCAGATTCTCTGGGGGGGAAAGTAAGGCTGGCGGTTTTGCACAGCCCTCTTTCCCTTAAATCCAATTTACTTGTAAGTTATGGGACCATCTTCCTTATGTCACAGTCCTTTCCAAGAATGAAGGACAAATGACATTATCTCCTTACTTATCTTGACTCATCTGTCCACTATCTAGAATTTGTACACTGCCTATAACCAACTGAGGCGATGCACTTTTTGTACTGTTTTTTTCCTCAGATATTATTTTCTATATAAATGTTCTCATTGCTGCTCTCTAATGATTTCTAGAAGATCCATATTGTCAATTTCCTTCAAAAATATTATTGATTTGTATATCACAATAATAAATATGTATATATGACAAGTACATACACATACATATATAAAATCTATCATCTATCTATCTACTTTTTCCATCACAAACACTAAAGGAACAGAAAACATTTTCTTAGTTGAAAAAATAAAAAAGTTATGCAAAAAAAAATTAGACAAAGCAACAACCTAGACTGTCTAGCAATCTTTCAGACCCCTCTTCCTTCTCATCACAGTGGACAGGTAAGAATTGTGCTTTCTTAACACCCTTTAATGTCATTCTTGGTCACCGTAATTATACAGTATCTAGTCTTCTTTAAAT